>NC_091990.1:177348905-177553905 GCF_044704955.1 Pristiophorus japonicus
TGGACTCCCGCCTCTCCGACTCCCCAGACTCCGAGTGTAGGCCTTTTATAGGCCTCTGCCAACGCTGCTCCCTGGACTCCCGCCTCTCCGACTCCCCGGACTCCTCAAGTGTAGTCAGATTACATTGCACGGATATAGAATGGAATTAACTCAGAATAGAATGGCTCCCTCTTCATAGGGACAGAACTACACTCTCACCACAGGTGTAATTTTATATGAAAGATTTGTTTCCTTGCAGCATCTAATTACCAATTTTTAGGTATGTTTTTATTGTCAGTTGAAATTGTCAGTTTTAGCTATTGGATTCAAATATAACAATGTATTTATTAAAGTTTTTAATGAACCAGAACTTTCTTCAGTTCAACACTGGCAAGATCAAAGGCATCCTGTTTAGTTTCTGACTGAAATTTCAGGCCTCAGGTATTGTTTCTATTTCACTATCCGGCTGCTGCTCCGACTAGACTCCTGTCTCCCAGCAAATCAGTTTCCTAATCCTTATCCTCATCCTCAGATATCTCCATGGTGTCATTTCTCATTATTGCTACAATCTTCTCCAGCCCTATATTTCAGCACGTAACTTTGGATCTTCTAATTCTCATCCACTGGGCATCTCTGCCTTCCTCATTCCCCCCTCCCCATCTGTGGCAGAGATTTTTGCCACCACAGCGCTGTGCTCTAGAACTCTCTCCCTGAAACACTGTGACCCTTTTCATCTCCTTCAAAATCCTTCTCTGCTACTGTGGCTTAGGTCTCTTCTCCTTGATTGCCTCCTAACACAGCTCTACCTGTAATGTGCCTTGGCATGTTTTAGAACATAAAATAAGTTATACAAATGTATTTTTTTATTGTTAAAGTCCTGTTTTTTCACTCTCCACTTTTCCCCCTGGTGATTTGCTCCTCTCGTTCACTGAAGACATTGACTCCTTGGTGGGACATGACTTTATGGGTGCTGGCCTCCTCCGGCAACTCCCCAGATGGTATTTATTTTGGAATTAGCATTGTTGTGAATGTTAGCAGGCTATTTGACAGTAATGGGTATTTCCTCACTTTACACACACTTCCTGAAGCGGTTTCTGCATTGTAATCAGGACCAGAAACCCAGACCAACTTTCCCCTCTTTAACTCAGAATTACTGAGGCCAAATCAACAGCCCTATTATAGGAACATAGGAACAGGAGTCAGCCACTTAGCCCCTTGGCTGTTCCGCCATTCAATGAGCTTGTGGCTGATCTGCAACCTAACTCCATATACCTGCCTTTGCCGCATATTCCTTAATACCTGTGGTTAATAAAAAAAAAAATCAATCTCAAAATTAAAATTAACAATTGACCTAGCATCAAATGTTGTTTGCACAAGAGAGTTCCAGACGTCTACCATGTGTAAGAGTGTTTCCTAACTTCACTTCTGAAAAGCCTGGCTCTAATTTTTTGACAATGCCCCCTAGTCCTGGACTTCCCCAACCAGCGGAATTAGTTTCTCTCAATCTACCCGATCAGTTCCCCTCAATATCTTGAAAACTTTGATCGTCACCCCTTAACCTTCTAAATTCCAGGGAATACAACCCTAGTTTGTGTAATCTCTCCTTGTAATTTAACCCTTGGAGCGTAGGTATCATTCTGATAAATCTATGCTACATTCCCTCCAAGGCCATATATCCTTCCTAAGGTTTGCTGCCCAGAACTGAACACAATACTCCAGGTGTGGTCCAACCAGGGCTATGTACAGCTGTAGCATTACTTCTACCCCTTGTATTCTAGTCCTCGAGATGTAAAGCAGAGCATTCCATTCGCCTTTTTGATTATTTTCTGTACTTGTCCATGACATTTTAATGATCTTTGTACACGGATCCCTAAGTTTCTTTGAACCCCTACTGCTTCAAGCTTTTCACCATTTATAAAGTTCTCTGATCTATCCTTTAAAGGTTCAAAGTGGCTGGCCAGACACTTGCCGACATTGAAATCCATTTGCCATATTTTTGCCCATTCACTTAATCTCTTAATATCTCTTTTATACTTCCATCTACATTGCTTACTATGCCACCTTGCAAACTTCGTTATGTGGCTCTCTATTCCATCATCTAACTCATTAATAAATACGGTGAATAGTTGAGGCCACAAAACAGGTTCCTGCCAATTAGAGTACGTGACCATTATCCTCACTCTCTGTATCCTGCCGCTCAGCCTATTTGCTAACCAGGTTAATAATTTTCCTTTAATTCAGTGAGTTAACAGTCTCTTTTGAGGGACTTTATTGAATGCCTTCTCGAAGTCCATATAAATAATATCCATAGACTTTCCCCGGTCCACTACTTTAGTCACCCCTTCAAAAAATTCAATCAGGTTCATCAGGCATGACCTTTACAAATCTCTGCTGGCTCTCTCTGATCATCTGAAAATGTTCAAGATGTTCAGTCACTCGATCCTTAATTATAGACTCTAGTAATTTCCTGACAACAGATGTTAGGCTAACTGGTCTATAAGTCTCTGGTTTGCCTTACTCACCTTCCTTAAATAGATGAGCAATGTGTGCAACTTTCCAATCTAAAGGGACGGTTACTGAATTGAGAGAACTTTGAAAGATTACAGTTAGGGCACCTGTAATGTTCTCACCTACTTCCAGTTAAACCCTGGGATGAAAACCATCTGGTCCTGGGGAATTGTCGCTCTTAAATGCCATTATTTTCTTCATTACTGTTATTTTGTTTATGTTAATTTTGATGAGTTCCTGTCCTTTATTCAATATTAGTTTCCAGGATGTCTGGCATGCTATCCTCTTTCTCTACTGTATATACTGATAAAGTAATTCTTCAACAAATCCGCTATTTCCTTATTTTCATTTACAATAACCGTTATTACTTTTCCAGTGGCCCACATTGCACCTGACCATCCTCTTTTTCCCAATATAATTTTTTGTGTTGATTTTGATATCCCTTGCAAGTTTCTTTTCATACTCCCTTTTTGTAGCTCTTACTATTGCTGCCCCAACCGAGGTCAGTTAACTTTGTAAAGACTGCATTCTTCATGATGTCTATGGCTCAGTCACTGACTGTTAAGCTCATTGAGTCATCAGGGGAGCCAGAAGCTCTGCAACACAATGTTGCCTTTTATAGATAGCAAACACATATTATTGCTTATAGCAGCAAATCCTCTCTACTGTGAACTTAACACCAAGTTATACAACATATCAGTAAATGATTTTGTCTCTCTTACCTGATACTTGCATTACTGAACTCTTTTCTTCTTTATGGGGAGTAACAAAAACAATGCAGGTGTATTTTCCTTCTTCGCTAAGTTGTACATTTGGAAGGTAAAGTGAAGCATTCCCTTTCCGTAAAGCGTCGGCAAAAATCTTTGCTCCTTATCTCCTTGGGAGATGATACCCTCCATTAAATAAATACACTTCTGTCTGGTTTGTTTGTGATTCAAAAAACCATCGAACAATTACATTTGTGAGGTCAAGTTGTGGTTTACTGTATTTGCAGTTTAGAAGAGCATTTTTATTTACTAAAACTTCCAGCGGAGAGGGAAATAGCTCCAATTCTAAAGTGTCTTTAAAATAATTTAGACATTAATATGCATAAAAGTACCTTAATATCACAAATAGATGGAAACATTTAGCTGTTATTCATACACCAAAGAAAAATTGGAAACTGATTGCTACAAACCATCCATTCTGTAACAAGTTCCCTTAAATCATTGCCCATATTTCTAGTAAAACTTTTATTATTATAAGGTGAAAGGTTTTCTGTCTTGGGAATATCAGTTTTATTGGTTCTGAATCTTTTCATAAAATAAAGTATGTAAAATATTTTTGGTTCTAATTTTCTCGTACTGCCCTATCATGGTCCCAGTCCTATATTTCCCCAGGCAGAACATGGTACTACCACAGTTCAAAAATGTCTTCAGGAAATGTCAATTAAGGTTCACACTGACTACAGTTATACCATTGCCAAAGCAAACCAAAAATGTGATTGCGGCATTCCAATCTAATTTTTATCAATACTGCTACAAACTAATATATTTGCACTGTCCTGTTGGCAGCAACATTTCTGATCTTCTCAAGAAAACACGACATGCATCAGTTATTGTTGTCAGCATCACAACTTTGGTCAAGTGAAAATTTATCAATTCCAATTTGTAAATAACTTTCCGGATTGTCACATCTTTTTAGTCAGTATTCTATTATATCAGCTGACAAATGACAGTAAAGTACAACTACTTGTGATGATAAATTATTTTTATTATGTTCAAAGCCTTCAAAACAATAATGACCAAAAATTCTGAAAGAGTTTAATTTGAAAATACCATATGGCCTCTGCCTACAGCTGGCAAAATAAACTGTCTGGATGGTCATTCTAAAGAGTCAACAACTGCACAATATCTCCCCAGAGTAAGAGATAGGCAGACACAAGTTGGGTGACTGGAGCACACCCCTCTATTCACTACTAGAATAGCAATCCAGCCCAAAGATGCCGTCGTGCAAAATAATGTAAACTAATTTGTATTGAGCACCCAATCAGTGAAGTTCCTAAACAAACAATGAATGCACTCATACTACATTATGCAAGTCCATTTAAAAAGTAATATACACAGGAATGTAGTGTGAGCATGGTAAGCCTTAATACTTGAACATTGGTGAATAGAAGTATCGATATTTACATCTATAAGTACATGTAAGAAAACTACCACAACTGCACCACTGTATAAATCTGTGTGAAGTATTTTTTTAAATTAAAGCTAAAACATGGGCCTGGAATTTGCAGTCGGAGACGTACGCCTTTACATCGACATCAGGAGCACAAAATCCGGGCCATGAATTTCAAAAAAAATTCTGCTGAGCCAAAAGGAGATATTAGGACAGGTGAACAAAAGTTTGGTCAAAAAGGAGGTTACTAAGGAGAGTATTTAAGAAGGAATGGGAGGTGGCGAGGCAGAGAAGTTTAGGTAGGGCATTCCAGAGCCTGGGGTCCAAACGGTTAAAGGCACAGCCACCAATGGTGGAGCGAAGGAAGTGGAACGCTATACAATGGGCCAGCATCAATAGAGCAGAGAGTTTTGTGGGGGTGGGGGGAGGGGGGTGGTGAGCTGGGGGTGTTGTATGGCTGTAGCAAGGGAAAGGTCATGAAGGGATTGGAACAAGAGAATGAGCATTTTAGATTGGATGTTCTTTCAATTTAGTATACTATATTCGCTGCTCATGATATGGCTCATCTACATTGGGGAGACCAAAGCAGATTGATCTGATCTCTCCATTCTCGGCCTTATTATGTCTGTAATGTACTTATGAATGACTCCACGAGGCAATGTGTTGTACTCAAACTGTAGTGACCTTGGTCCTTTATTCCAAACTCCAGAGTGAGGCAGCCACATGGTGGCTCCCCTTTTATACAGCCCCTGCCACCAGGGCAGGAAACCCCGGTTTCCACCAGTTGCACCCTCTAGTGGTGCCAGCATGTATATATACAGTGTAAGCCTTATTGATAGTACATCAGGTAAACAAGTCTCCATTTTATGCAACTATATAGTGACTACACAGAGAGTATATCTATAGTCTGCATATATAACATCACTCTTCCCCAAGTCCTTTGTGCCAATTACCTTTGCACTATGTGCTCTGGCTTAGCTCTCCCCAGAATTAAATGACAATAGCCCTTGCACTTTGGCTGCGTTTTGGCTTGGCTCTCTCCCTGTTAACCCTCAAGTCCTTTTGCCACTATGTTGGGTTGTGGTTACCAGTTTGTATGGTTCGATGATGCATTGCAAGTTCCAGTGGGTTCTGGGTGTGATCCATGTGTGTGTCCATGGCAAAATACATCCATTTCCACCACCCCCCCACACACAGCGAGATCATGCATTGTCTAAGGATAAGGGGTAAGCCATTTAGGACTGAGATGAGGAGAAACTTCTTCACCCAGAGAGTGGTGAACCTGTGGAATTCTCTACCACAGAAAGTTGTTGAGGCCAATTCACTAAATATATTCAAAAAGGAGTTAGATATAGTCCTTACTACTAGGGGAATCAAGGGGTATGGCGAGAAAGCAGGAATGGGGTACTGAGGTTGCATGTTCAGCCATGAACTCATTGAATGGCGGTGCAGGCTCGAAGGGCCGAATGGCCTACTCCTGCACTTATTTTCTATGTTTTTATGTTTCTATGCAGCTGGCCCATTACATTAACATACAGGATCAGACACAGTGCCAGTACAAAGAAAGGAAGAAAAAAAAAAACATTTCAGTTTGTATCATGACACCGTGGTTCACTGACTTGCATTCGTTATGTTTTACGGTCGTGCGCCAGGATTGAGTAGATTGCATTCATGGTTTAGTCATGGTCAGTACTGAGGTAGCAGTACAGGTATGCGAGGATGCTAGTTCCAGAGCAACCGGACGGGGTCCTAGTCTTCTGATGGTGGCGCTGCACCTGCTGCTAGTGGGGTGGGCTTGGTTCACTCACCTTGCTAGGACTCAGGGCCTTTGCCATTGCCTATTGGTGGGCAGAGCTACAGATGTGTGTGGCCTCCCTGTCCTCCTTTGAGGGCTGCAAAATCTTCTGCCTGCTCTGTAACGGTGTTAGAAACCTGGCTGTTCCAGGTCCCTTTTGTGGAACTTGTTGGCTCTGACCTTTCGCTCCTGGACATGGCTGAGGTAGCGACTGGGTCTGGGGGCTGCGCCGTCTCCACCCGGGGGGGTGGGCAACGGCGGCCGACTGCGCGTATTGGCGCTGTTTTCATTTCCAGATTGGTGGCGAATAGTGCCATTGGGTGCCTGCAGCTTGGGATAGACCTGGAGCAGGGTATCAGTATCAGCGCCTTTACCCTCCCGAATTCACTCGCTTGCTACTTTTGGGGACACTGTATTCCCGATATCGCACAACGTTTTGTTCTTTACATTCTTAAATCAGTTGGTTACATTGATTGCCATGCATACAATGTCTCTAAGTTCAGTTGGTTGCAGGTCTCCTTTAAGAGAACCCTGCCACACCACACTGCACCTCGCTGCAGCAGGGACGCCATCTTGCCTCTGTCCTCGAGGTCGACTGCCTTGATCCTTCTGTCCCGCGATTCTGCACAAAAACTGGAAGAATGCCTGTGAATTCGATCTTCCTCCCCAGGAGACCTGCCACTGGAGCCGGGAAGATACTTTTAGGTCGTTCCTGTTGGATCATTACCACGCAGTCGTGATGGACGGTCTGTGCCTCAGGTGCTGCGCTGGTCTGTTCTCTGGTGCCTGGCCCAAGTGTAGGTGAAGTTTTGCTCTGAGCATGGGGGACATCGATTGCTGGACTGAAGAGGTCTTCCCATTTCCACTGGATCTTCCCCATCCACCTTCTTCCGAGTAGCATTGGACCATCACCTGCAACAATCCACAGAGGTAACTTATGCACCATGCCATTATGGATTACACTTACATCCGCACTACCAAGGACTGGGATCAGCTCCTTGGTGTAGGTGTGCAACTTTTCCTGTATTGGAACCAGCTCGGGTCGTTTTGTGTTCCATAGCCGCTCAAAGGCATCCTGGCTCATCACTGACTGGCTCGCTCCCATGTCCACTTCCATGAAGACTGGAACGCTGTTTATCTCGACTTCCATCTTCACTGGAGGGCAATCAGTGGTGCAGGTATACACTCCATACACTTCATCTTGGGGCTGAGCTGCATCTCTGGCCAAATCATCATACACCCCGCTGGATTCAAAGTCATCTGCCGACACCTCTGCTGGATGGTGAGTAGTATTTATTTTACACATATGCTGGAGATGGCCCTTCATGTTACAGGCTTTGCATACATACTCAGCAAACCGACACTGGTGAGCCCTATGGTTTCCTCTGCATGCTGCTACTCGATTAGCACCCCTCGGCAGATTTTGAGTTCTGGAACCCTGAAGTCTGTGCTCTCTGTCCTGGGCAGAGCCACATTCTACAGTCTTGCCTGTAAAAGGCACCATTCTGTGTACCGTACTTGCCGGGTTTGTGTCCACAGGATGAATAATTTGCTTGGTGCTGCAGGTCAAGGTCAAGAACGCCTGACTGATGCTGATGGCCTTCTGCAGGTTGACTGTGGTGGCGGCAGATAATAGCTTGCGAATGAGGCTCTCTTGGCCAATTCCTATAATGAAGATGTCTCGCAATGCTTCGTTGAGGTGCGTGCCAAAATCACATGCTGCCGCAATCTCCTGAGGTCAGCAGCATATTTTGCAATCTCCTGGCCCTCAGCTCTGCGGTGAGTGTAGAATCTGTGCCTGGCCGTGATGATGCTCAATTTTGGTTTTAGTTGGTTGTGAATTACTTCAGTCAGCTCATCGTATGTCTTATCCTTGGCCTTCGAGGGTTCCAGCAAGTCCCTGACGAGGGGTAGACCTCGATCCCACAACTGGTCAGCAGTATAGCCTTGCGCTGCTCTGCCAATGTCTCTGTCTCCCCTGCCAGGTCGTTTGCTACAAAATATTGCTCGAGCCTTTCCGGGAAGGCATCGCAATCATCACTGTCTGCGAAGCCTTTTAGTGTGCCAAAGGTAGCCATAATTGTGTGAAAGTCCGTATTCTCGTCACCAGTTATTATGTCTACAATGTACTTATGAATGACTCCACGAGGCAATGTGTTTTACTCAAACTGTAGTGACCTTGGTCCTTTATTCCAAACTCCAGAGTGAGGCAGCCACATGGTGGCTCCCCTTTTATACAGCCCCTGCCACCAGGGCAGGAAACCCCAGTCTCCACCAGTTGCACCCTCTAGTGGTGCCAGCATTTATATACACAGTGTAAACCTTATTGAAAGTACATCAGATAAACAAGTCTCCATCTTATGCAACTATACAGTAACTACACAGAGTATATCTATAGTCTGCATATATAACAGGCTCTTACATTGTTCCAATGAAGCTCACGTAAGCTCGAGGAACAGCACCTCATCTTTCAGTTAGGCATTTTGCAGCCTTCTGGACTCAACATCGAGTTCAACAATTTCAGATCATAACCTCTGCCCATATTTTTTTCCACACATTTTGTTCTTTCCCATGGCAGCTAGTGATGATTCTGCCATTCACACCCTATCTAGACTTATTTTTTGTTTCTTAACTTGTCCCATTACTATTTCCTTTTGCCTTGCACCATCATCCCCTTTGTCTCTTAATCTCTCTGCCTGCCACACTATCACACACCTTCCCTTGTGTTGTTTGCTCCCCTCCCCTTTTCCTACACTTCCTTAAAAAACTGTTACATCTCTAACTGTTTCCAATTCTGACGAAGGGTCACAGACCTGAAACATTAGCTGTTTTTCTCTCCACAGATGCTGCCTGACCTGCTGAGGTTGCCAGCATTTTCTGTTTTTAAATTGGAGGAGCTGGGGAACCAGGAGCCAATGTATGTCAGCAAGGACAGGGGAGATAGAACCGGGACCTGGTGCAGGAAAGTACATGAGCTGCAGTTTATGGAGCATGGAGGATGGCCAGGAGTTAAGTCTGGAGGTGACAAAGGCAAGGATGAGGGTTTTGCAGCAGATTGTCTCAGTAGCACAATGTTCTGGAGATGGAAGTAGGTGGTGATGGAGAATCTAACAGCTCATTTATGTTGTGCTGAGGTTCCTTTCACTCCATCCTTAGAGTTAATCGTGCTCCCCATTTTTGTGTCGTCTGCAAATGTTGATAAGGTGCCACCTATACCCAAATCCAGATTATTTATAATTACAGGTACAACGACTCAAATCCGGCTGACCGAAAATCGCAATTTTCCTAAAACCGGACATTTTTTTGAGAAAATCCCATTAAATATTCAGTAAAATTAAATCCGGAATTATTATCCAAAAACCGGCTTGCCGGACTAGTTATCGGCTTCGCCGCTATGTTTTAAATTATGTGCAATTCGTCCGAGCCTTACCGAATGACCCTCGACCCGACATGACCCATGCCACCATTAGTACTTTGTCTGTCTCGGTAGCATGCTCTTGATTTTCTTGTCCGAAATCCGGAAAAATCCGAAATTCGGCACGGTCTCGGTCCCAAGGTTGCCAGATTTGGAACGTTGTACCTGTGTTCAGAGGAGCAATTGTCTCACACTCAAATCCCAGGGAACACTGCTGTTTTCATGCCTCGGGTTCAGAAAATATCGGTTTGCCACTAGTCTCCATTTTTTGTTCTTTAACAAACTTGCTGTCAATTTTACCACATTTCCTTTAATGTCACGTGCTTTAATTTTATCAACAAGCCTCTTATGTGGCACCTCTGAAACAACTTTTAAAAATCTATATATACACAATATCCACGGCATTTCCTTTATCAATGCAATCAATTGTTTCTTCAAAGAAATTTGTCAGTCACAACTATCCTTTTACAAATCTATATTGGCTGTCCTCAATTAACTCATGCCTTTCCTCGGTGAGCTTTAATTTTAATACTGTATTATGGTTTCTGGAAGCTTACCCTATCTGAAGCTGATCGGTCGATGGTACTTGCTGTATCCGGGCCAGTTCCCTCTCTCCATGTTGAATTGTATTTTATTTTTGAGTGTTCTCATTGCTTTTCAGTTTTTATATTGAAGCTTATATTCTGGTCCCTGTTTCCGAGCTCTTCCCCGACTCTTACATTACCGATTTGCCCCAATTACATTCATAGAATGTGATCTGGCAAAGCCTCTGTCACTGTTGGTCTAAACTTGAACAGGTCCAGAGAGCAGTTCTGGATAAATTTGAAAAACCCCTCTTCCTAAATATAAAGTTCAGTTCCCAGGTGTACTTTAGCCTAAGCTAGGTTTCCGTTAATGCTATTATGTCATGCATCCCATAGAAATTTCTAGCTCACCAATTCTATTCACAATACTTGTGTATTAACATACATTTAAACTCTGTTTCGCAATTTTGCTCAGCTCTATCCTCTTTCTGATCTGTTTCTCTATCTTTCCGACACTCTTTGGGGTAGAAATTGCCCCCCACCCAAAACGGGCAGTACGCACCACATTTGAGCGTCCGGTCCCGCCGATATGGATGGGGTGGTATTAAGCCAGCGGTGTGGCTGCAGAGTGGAGTTTGAATTGCAAAATTCCCTATTTGATGCAAACCATCAAGCTAACAACGCAGCTGCCCCCTGGCCTTCTTAAAGGGCAGGTTTTGCAGCTGTGTCTGGAGTTCATTTGGACCTGCATCCGAGGAGATGGCTGCAAGGGGAGGTATGAGGAGAGCGAGGTGCTTCAGCGACTCAGAACTCGAGACTCTCATCGAAGGTGTGAACGGAAGGAGGCGGCTACTCTTCCCTGAGAGTGGTGGAGAGACCAACTCGAGGTGTCTTCACCGAACCCTG
Source organism: Pristiophorus japonicus (assembly GCF_044704955.1). Lineage (NCBI taxonomy): Eukaryota > Metazoa > Chordata > Chondrichthyes > Pristiophoridae > Pristiophorus > Pristiophorus japonicus. The sequence continues at coordinate 177,360,190 of NC_091990.1, forward strand.
GAGGGAGAAAGGGGAGGGAGTTTCGGGGACCTCCATTCACTAACGGACCCCGAACCATTGCAGGAAGAGGCTAACCAATCTTATTCAATTGATGAAGGTGAGTACATGATGTCCTAACTCCTTACATTACATCTGCCACACTCTCCTTCACCTTAACTTGTTTCTCACCAACACCACTTAGTAGCTGAAATGCCAATTGATTGCTAGACCTGTATTTTGTCTGTCTCCTTTAAAAAGGAGGCTGACAAAAAACAGGAAACTACCGACCAGTTAGCCTAACATCTGTCATTTTGAAAATGCTGGAGTCCATTATTAAGGAATCAGTAGCAGAACATTTGGAAAAGCATAATTCAATCAAGCAGAGTAAGCATGGTTTTATGAAAGGCAAATCATGTTTGACAAATTTGCTGGAGTTCTTTGAGGATATAACGAGCAGGGTGAATAAGTGGGAACCAGTGGATGTGGTGTATTTGGATTTCCAGAAGGCATTCGATAAGGTGCCACATAAGAGGTTACTGCACAAGATAAAAGTTCATGGGGTTGGGGGCAATATATTAGCATGGATAGAGGATTGGTTAACTAACAGAAAACAGAGAGTTGGGATAAATGATTCATTCTCGGGTTGGCAAACAGTGACTGCTGGAGTGCCACAGGGATCAGTGCTGGGTCCTCAACTATTTACAATCTATAGTTGAGTTTGCTGATGATACAAAGATGGGTGGGAAAGCAAATTATGAGGAGGACACAAAAAATCTGCAAAGGGATATAGACAGGCTAAGTGAGTGGGCAAAAATTTGGCAGCTAGAGTATAATGTGGGAAAATGTGAGGTTATCCACTTTGGCAGAAATAATAGAAAAGCAAATTATAATTTAAATGGAGAAAAATCGCAAAGTACTGCAGTACAGAGAGACCTGGCGATCCTTGTGCATGAAACACAAAAAGTTAGTTTGCAGGTACAACAAGTACTCAGGAAGGCAAATGGAATGTTGGCCTTTATTGCAAAGGGGATAGAGTACAAAAGCAGAGAAGTCCTGCTACAACTGTACAGGGTATTGGTGAGGCCACACCTGGAGTACTGCGTACAGTTTTGGTCTCCGTATTTAAGGAAGGATATACTTGCATTGGAGGCTGTTCTCTGAAGGTTCACTTGGTTGATTCCGACGATGAGGGGGTTGACTGATGAGGGTAGGTGAATAGGTTGGGCCTATACTCATTGGAGTTCAGAAGAATGAGAGGTGATCTTATCGAAACATATAAGATAATGAGGGGACTCAACAAAGTGGAGGCAGAGAGGATATTTCCACTCATGGGGGAAATTAAAACTAGGGGACATAGTCTTAGAATAAGGGGCCGCCCATTTAAAACTGAGATGAGGAGAAATTTCTTCTCTCAGAGGATTGTAAATCTATGGAATTCTCTGCACCAGAGAGCTGTAAGGCTAGGTCATTGAATATATTTAAAGCAGAGTTAGACAGATTTTTGGGTGATAAGGGAGTAAAGTGTTATGGGGAGCAGGCAGGGAAGTGGAATTGAGTCCACAATCAAATCATCCATGATCTTATTGAATGGCAGAGCAGGCTCAAGGGGCCAAATGGCTTACTCCTGCTTCTATTTCTTATGTTCTTATGTATGCACACTCACAATGGAGGATGCCTAGCATCTGATATTCAGAGCTGCATTTAATGGATTCACACTTGCACTCATTGCCGAGGCCTCCTGAAACTGCCACTTAACAACCCTTCGTTGCTTTGGGCCAAGATGGCGCACAACCACACCAACCAACAAGCCACTGGTGGGGGAAAATCCCAAAATGTGCCTCTCACAGATCTTGAGCAGAGGGTGCAGTGGCTAGTCGGCAGGAACGTCGGTCTCTCTAGCTGCTGGTTGCTCCGATGGTGCTGGGGGCAGCATGAGTAAGTGAAAGCGTTTGTGCAATACCATGTCTCCCTCAGTTCATTGGCCTAATTTGCTATTGCTTATGCTTCTGTGCAAGCTGCTTGTTGCATGGTGCAGTGCGGCTCCTCACAGTACCCTTCTCCCTTTTATGCTTGCAGATGATACCCACAGTGTCATCATGAGCGACACAGACACCCATGATGTGACTGGCAGTCACAGTCAGGAGGAGACACTTGACACCCTCGATGATCTTGGTGGCATTTCAGATGAGAGAGATGGAGAGGGGGAGAGCTCTGCCAGAAACAGTGCGTCACTGCTTCCTACAGTCCCATGCACCAGCTCAGATACTGGGCGTATGCGGTCGGGTAACTTAGATTTAGGAGAGGGGTCTGCACTGTGTGAAGCACTGGGGCCTAGTGGGCTGCAGCATGGTATAGAGCCAATGGAACCTTGGGTGCCATCTCTCCGGGGGGGCAAGTGAACAGCCGAATCCTGCTGAGGAGGACTCAGACGAGCCCATCTATGTTGGGGCTAATGAACAAAGGGTGGAGGCCTTGAATTCCGAAATGCAAGGGGTACGCGAGAGGCTGCCGCAAGTGCTGAGGAGCGTGGAGGAGTCTGCCTCCCGCATTCTGGACAGCTGCGATGACGCGTCTCTTGGCGGAGGTGACAGCTGCCATTAGAGCTTGGGAACGAGTGTCTGAGTGCTGATTTGGAGAGGGTGTCTGCTGCCTGGGTCAACATTCCATTTGCCTTCCTGATTACTTGCTTACCTGCATACTAACTTTTTGTAATCAATCACAAGGACCCCCAGGTCCCTCTGTACTGCAGCGCTTGGTAATTTTTCTCCATTTAAATTTTTTTTTTTTTTTTTTATGCCAAAGTGGATAACCTCACAGTTTCCCACATTGTATTCCATCTGCCAATTTTGTGCCCACTCACTTAGCCTGTCTATAAACCTTTCTGTGGAGCTAGGAGGAGCAAGAGTGACATTCAAACTCCAACCACACCCAGTGCTCAATGAACAACTCCTGTGTGGAGTCCAGACTTCAGACATTATAGCTGCTGGTTTGTCCTTGACTTTCCCGATTTCTACGTACTGTGTTAAAACAAGCTGTGGTCGGTAGATTATGCCTAAACTTGTCACGTACAAACTGGGAGCTGTGTTGAAGTATTACTAATTCTCTGAAGAGCTGGGTAAGGGAAACAGAAAGATAGAGATTCAAATAAAGTTGGAAAATACATAGAACAGCAGAAAAAGGAAAGGGGAACCTTTTTGGACTTCAATAGCTGACAAGGCAAACAAACAGCAAATTCTACAAGGTGGACAAGACAAAGTTGACACCCTGATTTCAGCCAACCCTGATTGCTTAAGTTCTCCTAAAAATTGTGTTAAAGTATCCTGAATAATGAACACAGCTTATGAGCCTCATAAATTCTATGTTTAAAAGGGATTGTTAAAGAACATTTTATCTAGTAGCACTATTCTACAGTGCTGGGAAGACTTATTAAAGTTAAAACCTACTGACAAATATATTGGATGCCTGTCCCATTCGCACCGTTTGCTGGAGAAAAACATTGTGAACACAAGGAAGAAAGGCACAATATATTGTGAGGCAACTTTAACTAGTCTCAGATCAGTATTTTCACAGCCCCCACATGAACAGTGTGACTGGGGATCTGAAGAGCTAATAATGTCTGCTCCAAAAGAAAATGGTTGGTAACTATGGATGTTATGTGTGAGGAATGACATGGGAGCTTCACTACTGGAAGGAAATAAATTATAAGCGAAACCTGATCTCGAACCAGATCTTACCTTCATCCGGGGCAATTTCCAGTGTAAGATTGCCAGGGAATGTTTTATGCTGCACCATACATCTGTACTTAGTACGATCATCCAACATTGGTTCAATTCTTAATTTACTGGAAGCACTGAATGTCCCATCACTGTTTGTAACTAGATCCTCAGTGGATTGAGTTTTTGAAACATACTCCACTTTTCCATCTGATAACTTTAACCAACTGATATTGATCTGCTTAGGATAAAATTCCTGAGCATCACATGTCAAAAAGCTCTCTGCACCATTTGCAACTTTTTGTGTGGATGTGCTGAGTTTTGGTTGGGCTGTGGAAGAGAGAACAGGATATATAAGCTGCTAGTACATCACCATATAACAAGCTAGATCTCACTGATTCTTGATCTGAGAAACTAGAAAAATACATCCTAGCTGTTTTATCAGAGGAGCTACTGCAATGCCTCTGTCCTTTACTTCCATCATGCCGTTTTCTTGTTTTTTAAAAACATTTTTCCCCGCCTGTGTTGAAGACAATGCGGTGGATGATTTTATGTCCAAATATTCTGTCTACATCTATTTTTGGGTGCAGATGGGGAGTAGAAGAAGGGAATCAGTTAAAAAGGAATTCCACTGAATGGCCACCTAATCTCTGTCCTCAAGCAACTTCAAGAACATCAACTTCATTGAGACGAGTGACACCTCAGTCCTTGGGGGCTCCATTGGTAGTCTCAGCCACAAACCTCCCAACTCCATGGACTGGATTTTACACTTTTGTGCAGAACGCTTAAAAATGGGCGTTATTTCCGGCGTGGGCGGTAAAAATTAGTTTTCAGATCGCTGGCTTGTCGCCCATTTTCAAAATCCCTAGTCTCCATTTTTGAAATTGGCCGTTACTGCGAGCGATATGAAATGGGCATTAGCGTTAAATCTCCCTGACCTTCTGCCGTAAAGTGTCACTGTCCTTAGCAATGACATGGCAATGCTCGATTCCCATGATTCGGGAGGTCAAGGGTCATCATGACATGCGCAAATGAGTAGACAGAGAGTGAGAAAGCTGAGAGGGAGTGAAGGCATGTGTGGGTGTGGTGTGGCTGCTTTGGGAGGAAGGAGGGAGAGTTTCGAGCTTTATAGCAAATTGGGAAAAAAAATTAGTTGTTTCCAGCCAGATAGTTGCTCGAATTTGGTGCATATAATGGAGGGAGAGGAGCAGGCGACACAGCACACTGTGGAGACTGATGCTGGCGAGAGCAGTGAGCTGGGAGAGGAGCACATTGGAGGGCGCAAAAGAGCCAGGAGGTTCTCAGACGAGGCAAATGCCTTCCTCCTGCAGGAGGTAGAGTTACGCTGGGGTGATTTGACACAGGGAGGGCGTGGGAAGCCCACTAGGGAAAGGCTTACAAAAAGATATTGTCCGAGATAGCAGAGGTGGTCTCATCAGCGACCAACGAGGTGCATGAGGGCAACCAATGCCGCAAGCGATGGAACGACCTTGCTGGATCCGCAAGAAGAAATATTACATTTATTTACATGTACTTATAGAAACATAGAAACATAGAAATTAGGTGCAGGAGCAGGCCATTTGGTCTTTTGAGCCTGCACCGCCATTCAATAATATCATGGCTGATCATTCAACCTCAGTATCCCTTGCTGCTTTCACTCCATACCCCTTGATCCCTTTGGCCGTAAGGGCCATATCTAACTCCCTTTTGAATATAGCTAACGAACTGGCGTCAACAACTTTCTGTGGTAGAGAATTCCACAGGTTAACCACTCGCTGAGTGAAGAAGTTTCTCCTCATCTCGGTCCTAAATGGCTGACCCCTTATTCTTAGACTGTGACCTCTGGTTCTGGAACTCCCCAGCAACGGGAACATTCTTCCTGCCTCGAACCTGTCCAATCCCGTCAGAATTTTATATGTTTCTATGAGATCCCCTCTCATTCTTCTAAACTCCAGTGGATACAAGCCCAGTTGATCCAGTCTCTTCTCATATGTCAATCCTGCCATCCCGGGAATCAATTTGGTGAACCTTTGCTGTACTCCCTCAATAGCAAGAACATCCTTCCTCAGATTAGGGGTCCAAAACTGAACACAATATTCCAGGTGAGGCTTCACTAAGGCTCTGTACAACTGCAGTAAGACCTCCCTGTTCCTATACTCAAATCCTCTAGCTATGAAGGCCAACATGCCATTCTTCTTCACTGCCTGCTGTACTTGCATGCCAAACGTCAATGACTGATGAACCATAACACCCAGGTCTCGTTGCACCTCCCATTTTCCTAATCTGTCACCATTCAGATAATATTCTGCCTTCCTGTTTTTGCCACCAAAGTGGATAACCTCACATTTTATCCACATTTTACTGCAGCTGCCATGTATTTGCCCACTCAACTAACCTGTCCAAGTCACCCTGCAGTCTCTTAGCATCCTCCTCACAGCTCACACCGCCACCCAGCTTAATGTCATCTGCAAACTTGGAGATATTACATTCAATTCCTTCATCCAAATCATTGATGTATATTGTAAATAGCTGGGTTCCCAGCACTGAACCCTGTGGCACTGCACTGGTCACTGCCCGCCATTCTGAAAAGGACCTGTTTATCCCAACTCTCTGCTTTGTCTGCCAACCAGTTCTCTATCCAAGTCAATACATTACCCCCAATACCATGTGCTTTAATTTTGCACACTAATCTCTTGTGTGGGACCTTGTCAAAAGCCTTTTGAAAGTCTAAATACACCACATCCACTGGTTCTCCCTTGTCCACTCTACTAGTTACATCCTCAAAAAATTCTAGATTTGTCAAGCATGATTTCCCTTTCATAAATCCATGCTGACTAGGACCGATGCTGTCATGCTTTCCAAATGTGCTGCTGTTCATCTTTAATAATTGATTCCAAAATTTTCTCCACCACCGATGTCAGGCTAACCAGTCTATAATTCCCAGCTCTCTAGTTAGTTCCTCGACATATTGGTCTAGAAAGCCATCCCTAATATATTCCAGGAAATCCTCCTCCACCGCATTGCTATTAACTTGGTTAACCCAATCTAGAAATAGATTAAAGTCGCCCATGATAACTGCTGTACCTTTATTGCATGTGTTGTATATGGAGAAAGAGTCAGACTGAACACTATGAGCTCAAAGTAAAGTGTGACTTTAGTCTTTTATTACAGGTCTCCAGAGTGCCTCTCCAACCTGTGAAGCCTCCTTAAATGCCTGTGCTCCAAAGGGATTATGGGATCCCTTGGGACTCCAGGGGATAAGCCCTTTGGTGGCTGTACAGAGTAAATAAAAATCCACCTATATAACAACACTCGCCCCAAAAGTCAATAGTGTAACTATTTACAATGTGAGTCGATCTGGTGCCCTTCTTGCTCTGGTTGATCATCTCGGTGTGAAAGCTGGCGTTGTTGAATCATTTGTTGGGACCTCGCTGGGCGGCTGTACAGCTGGCCTTGCTGGGTTACCTGGTGTGTTGGGCCCTGCAGGTCTGCTGTGGATGATGGGTTCTGCTTCATGGTCAACTGTGGTGCTGGTTGCCACTGGTGTGTATGTTGGGTTATCAAAAAAGGTAGGGTCCAAGGTGGGTTGCTCAGGATAGTCCGTGAACCTGAGTTTGATTTGGTCCAAGTGTTTCCGGTGAATGAGTTCATTTGAAAGTTTGACCCGAAACACCCTGCTCCCCTCTTTTACCACGACAGTGCTGGGAAGCCACTTGGGATCTTGACCATAATTTAATACAAATACAGGATCATTGACTTCAATCTCGCGTGACACATTTGCGCTACAATGGTATGCACTTTGTTGAAGCTGCCTGCTCTCTACCTGTTCATGTAAATCAGGGTGAAAAGAGTCTTAAATGCTCTTTTCATGAGCAGTTCAGCAGGTGGGATCCCAGTGAGTGAGTGGGGTCTCATGCAATAGCTAAGCAGGACTCGGGATAGGCAAGTCTGCAGTGAGACTTCAGTTACCCTCTTCAAGCCTTGCTTGATGGTTTGCACTGCTCTCTCTGCTTGACCATTGGATGCTGGTTTAAACAGAGCCGATGTGACATGTTTGATCCCGTTATGGGTCATGAATTCTTTGAACTCAGCACTAGTAAGTCGCTCACCAGGACATCGAGAAAGCCGTGTGTGGCAAATATGGCCCGCAGGCTTTCAGAAGTGGTAGCAGACGCGCTAGCCGACATTATCTCACATTCAATCCACTTGGAGCACGCGTCTGCAACCACAAGGAACATTTTACTCAAGAACAGGCCTGCATAGTCGACGTGTACCCTGGACCACGGTTTGGAGGGCCAAGGCTATAAACTTAGCGGCGCCTCCCTGGGTACATTGCTCAACTGCGAGCATGTATTACACCTGTGAAGGCAAGACTCTAAGTCCGCATCGATACAGGGCCACCACACGTGGGATCTGGCTATCGCTTTCATCATTACAATGCCTGGGTGGGTACTGTGGAGATCATTGATGAAGGTGTCTCTGCCTTCTTGGGGACCACTACTCGATTGCCCCACAGAAGGCAGTCTGCCTGTATAGCGCACAGCTTTTGACTAGAGATAATAAAGAGTCATGGCTTGTCCAGGTTTTGATCTGCCAGGCAGTGACAGGTGATTGCTCACTCTCAAATGCTTCCATAACCATGGCTAGATCTGCGGGCTGTGCCATTTCCACCCCTGTGGTGGGCAATGGCAGCCTACTGAGAGCATCAACGCAGTTTTCTGTGCCTGGCCTATGGCGGATGGCGTAGTTGTGTGCGGACAACGTGAGTGACATCTCTGGATGTGGGCCGATGTGTTGGTATTTATCCCTTTACTCTTGGAAAACAGGGATATAAGTGGCTTATGGTCAGTTTCCAATTCGAATTTGAGCCCAAACAGGTATTGATGCATTTTCTTTACCCCATAGACACACGCTAACGCTTCTTTTTCAATCATGCTGTAGGCTCTCTCAGCCTTCGACAAATTTCTGGTTGCATAAGCAACCGGTTGCAGTTTCCCGAAATCATTAGCTTGTTGCAATACACACCCGACGCCATATGACAACGCAGCACATGCTAGTATCAAGTGCTTACATGAATCATACAACACAAGCAATTTGTTTGAGCATAACAATTTTCTCGCTTTTACAAAGGCACTTTCTTGGCTTTTTCCCCAAACCCATTCGCCCCCTTTTCATAGTAAGAAATGTAATTGTTCTAGCAGTGTGCTGAGACCGGGCAAGAAGTTGCCAAAGTAGTTCAAGAGTCTCAGAAACGACCGCAGCTCCGTCACGTTCTGTGGCCTCGGTACGTTCTCGATGCCTCAGTCTTCCCGTTGGTGGGCCTGATGCCGTCCGCCGCAATCCTCCTTCCCAGGAACCCCACTTCAGGCACCAAAAAAATGCACTTCGAGCGTTTTAACCTGAACCCCACGCGGTTGAGTCGACTAAGAACCTCATCCAGGTTCTGCAGGTGCTCAACTGTGTTTCAACCTGTGACCAAGATGTTCTGGAAGACTACAGTGTGCGGGACCGACTTCAGTAAACTTTCCATGTTTCTCTGGAATATCGCCACCGCTGATCGGTTCCAAACAGGCATCTGTTATAAACAAAAAGGTCCTTGTGCATGTTGATGCAGGTGAGAGCCTTTGATGATTCCTCCAGTTCCTGCGTCATGTAGGCTGAAGTCAGATCCAGCTTCGTGAATGTCTTTCCTCCAACCAGCATTGCAAAGAGGTCGTCGGCCTTTGGTAGTGGATATTGGTCCTGCAGGGAGAAATGATTGATAGTTACTTTATAATCGCCACAGATTCTGACGGTGCCCTCTCCCTTGAGGACTGGGACAATAGGCCCACTCATTGAACGTGATCGGTGAAATGATACCCTCTCGTTGCAGTGGGTCCAACTCGATCTCTACCCTTTCTTTCATCATGTATGGTACTGCTCTCTCCTTTTGATGGATGGGTCATGCCCCTGGAATTAGGTGCATCTGATGCCTGGTTCAAACAGCGAAAGAAATTTGTTTAAGACCTGGACACACGAAGTGTCGTCAGCGGGCGATAGCACTCGGACATCGTCCCAGTTCCAGCGTATCTTTTCCAGCCAGCTCCTGCCAAGCAGCATGGGACCATCACCTGGTACCACCCAGAGTGGAAGCTTGTGCACCGCTCCATTGTAGGAGACCTTTACGGTAGCACTGCCGATTACAAGAATCAGTTATTTTGTGTGTTGTTAGTTTTGTGCGAACTGGAGCCAAGTCTGACCTTGAGGCCTTGTTGCACCACACCCTTTCGAAAGTCTTTTTGTCCATGATGGACTGGCTCGCGCCCGTGTCCAGCTCCATTGACTCCGGGATTCCATTCAGTTCAACATTCAGCATTATCGCGGGATAATTTGTGGTGAATGTGTGCACTCCATGTACCTCTGCCTCCTCTATCTGAGGCTCTGGTTTGTCGTGGTACTCCGTGGATCTGTCCTCCTCTGCAACATGGTGGTTTGCAGGTTTAACAGGCTTAGCAGCTCACCTGCACACTCGTTGGAGGTGTCCCATTGTTCCACAGCCCTTGCAAACATATTCTTTGAAGCGGCATGAATGGAATCGGTGATCACCCCCGCAGCGCCAACAAGGTATTAATGGCCTTGCATTCATTACCCTTGATGGTGGACTCAGTTATCTGTGGATGTGTAGCTGCGGACATGTATGTGTGACCTGCCCTATACGTTGCGATTCAAAAACAACATCACTTTGTTCACAGTACTTGTAGCAGCACTTGTATGCTGAGAGATTTGCTTAGTATTGTCACTGGTGGCAATGAACGCCTGGGCTATCGCTATGGTCTTACTCAAGATTGGGGTCTCTACAGTGAAAAGTTCGGGAAGTATGGTTTCGTGGCCAATGCCAAGTACAAAAAAGTCTCTGAGCATGTGCTCCAAATGTCCTTCAAATTCGCAATGTCCTGCAAGGCATCTTAGCTCGGCGACATAACTTGCCACTTCCTGGCCTTCAGACCTTTTGTAGGTGTAGAACCGGTACCCCGCCATCAGAACGCTTTCCTTTGGGTTCAAATGCTCTTGGATCAGTGTGCACAAATCGTCGTACGATTTCTCCGTGGGTTTTGCTGGAGTGAGCAGATTCTTCATGAAGCCATATGTTGGTGCCCCACAGAGGGTGAGGAAGATAGCCCTTCGTTTGGCAGCGCTCTCTTCCCCATCTAGCTCGTTGGTCACGAAGTATTGGTCAAGTCACTCCACAAAAGTTTCCCAATCATCTCCCTCCGAAAATTTCTCCAGGATGCCCACTGTTCTCTGCATCTTTGGGCTCACTATCTGTATCTCGTCACCAGTTGTTGTGTATGGAGAAAGAGTCAGACTGAACACGGTGAGCTCAAAGTAAAGTGTGACCTTAGTCTTTTATTGCAGGTCTCCAGAGTGCCTCTCCAACCTGTGAAGCCTCTTTAAATACCTGTGCTCCCAAGGGATTATGGGATCCCTTGGAACTCCAGGGGATGAGCCCTCTGGTGGCTGTACAGAGTAAATGCAAGTCTACCTATATAACAGCACGCATCCCTAATTTCTTGTTTGATGCCATCCTCAACCTCACTACTACTATGTGGTGGTCTGTACACTACTCCCACGAGCGTTTTCTGCCCTTTGGTATTCCGCAGCTCTACCCATACGGATTCCACATCATCCAAGCTAATGTCCTTTCTTACTATTGCGTTAATTCCCTCTTTAATCAGCAACGCTACCCCACCTCCTTTTCCTTTCTGTCTATCCTTCCTGAATGTTGAGTTCCCAGCCTTGGTCACCTTGGAACCATGTCTCCGTAATCCCAATTATATCATAATCGTTAATAGCTGCCTGCGCAGTTAATTCATCCACCTTATTACGAATACTCCTCGCATTAAGGAACAGATAATTTGATTTGTAAGAGTCATGAGTGAGGTGAGGTCTTGCACTTTTACCAGGAATGTTTTACTCAAAGCCTGCATTCATAGTGTACATTTGGTAAGGAATGATAATTATCATAATAATCATGATTACATCTGTCGGTTATGTCTTGTATCAGTCCCTGTGACAGTACCTGGCAATGATATCATGCAATGATCTCATGCCATGTCGTCCTGTTACCTTTTACAGAAGAAGCTATCGACCATTGGGTCTGTGCAGAGGTGAACGGTGGGTGGCCACCAGTCACCAGCGACATCACTGACAAGGAGGAGCGGGTGCTCACACTCGTGGGGAGGCACACGCGGACAGCCACGCAAGCAGCTGTAGACCCTGAAGTGATGCCACATGAATAAAATATACAACATTGTGTGATCTAAATTCAATTGATGCCACACCCACTCATATCTGAACAATAATATGATAGATGGTTTCTAAAATTGTTCTATAAATAATGCTGGCCTAATGAAAATCAGTGCAATGCACAATGTGTTGATGGTCATGAAAAGTGATGTCTGTGATGACTTTGACAGCGGTGATGCTTTTGTCGTGCATATGCTGTGTGTAACACTGGAATCACCTTGTGACCCTAGCACCCACTTCTCCTCTAATAGCCTCATTTGTGTTTTGCAGCTCAGCCAGCAGCGCAGCCCCAGGCAAGGCCACAGAGCGACATCTGATGCTGAGGAGCTCTGATTCTCGCCCGTCAATCCGCTGGGTCTGTTCTCTATGGATGAGAGCGCCGACTTCGAGGAAACTACATCGCCAGGCTCCAGAAGGCATTCCACCCCAAGGCCATCTAGTGCTCCTCCGACCATTTCTGCCTCCACTCTGGAGGCATCGGGCCCAAGCATCTTGCCACAGGGCACCCCATTTGTCCCCAGGATGGCGCCGACCCCGTGGAGGTTTCGTGGATGCGACAAGTCTGGTCCACGAGCGCCAGATGAGAGCAGAGAGATGGTTAGGTTGTCCAGGAGAACTGTAGGCATTGGTGACCAGATCCTCAATGCATTGTGGGGCATATCCCGACACCTGGCTACCATCTCTGGCATCATGACTGAGTACGTTCCGTGCATGGCGGAGGCCCTGGAGGCGATAGCCAGGAACATTGCTGCCACTGGCCTCCCAGTGATCCTGAAGCGCGCCACTCCACCCCTAGGTTCCGCACCACCAGTGCCAACGACACATGCGAGCAAGATCCTGCATCTGGATCTGAGAATGTTCCCACCTCGGCACCCCCCGCTCCCGTACCCGTGCAACCACCACCTCTGCCTTCATCGCCCCCAATGAGGCATCACCTGAGGAGCTCTTCGGCCAGGTGGCGTGGAGCGAGGAGGTAAAGGGGTAGAGGTGGGGAAAAGAAGGGGAGGGGGGAAGGAAAGTGAGGTGCATGTCCACAGGTGATGGTTGTGTTATATCTCCACCTCGGTGTATGCAATTTGTTGTAATGTATGGGGGGGGGAGGGGGCCACCCTCCTGCTTCACATTTGTGTTCGGAGTTGCTGGACATGTTGACCATTTGATTGATGTCAATGGTCGAAAAAGTGGGGTGGTTGTAGGGTATTTTTGCCCATGATACTTATGATTTTAGACCAATGGTCACATAAAATGTTTTTTATTCAACATAATCTAGTTATGCATTGTCTCAGATGGCTGGACCGTTACACACTGGTGATTCCTTAACATGAAAGGGTCAAATTAAACTTAACATGAATCAACTTAAACTTTAACTGGCACCAAGGTGATGCCCACCATTGATGTCTGAGCTGCACGTTCTTTCAGGCAAATCGCTCATTTATGAGCTCCTGACGTAACAGTCTTGCAGCTATGTAGCCACTACAGGCCCATTCCTGCAGTCTGGAGGGGGTCGTGGGCATGGTTGCACAGTGAGCCTGATTGTCTGGCCTGAGGTTAGCAGCCCCTCGTCTTCCTCTTCCTCTCTCTCCTGAGGTGGACCATCAGTCCCTTCTAGTAATTCTTGTCCCCTCCTGATAGCCAGGTTGTGCAGCATGGAGCACACGACCCCGAATTGAGCTACTTGCTTAGGGTTGTATTGTAGCTCCCCTCCTGAGTGCTCCAGGCATCTAAAGCGCTGCTTAAGCACAGTAATTTTTTATGGACCACATTGTGTGTGGCTCTGCGGCTCTCATTGTATTGTTTCTCAGTCTCGGTGTGGGTGTCATGCAGGGACTAGGCCATATCGGTTGTCATGAAGCATCCAGCATTGTCCTTGTGGCTGATGGTTAACCATGTCAGAGACAGTGCTCTTATACAGGATGAGAGCCTCATCGAAGCTGCCCAGACATTTGGTATTCACTGCCATTATTATCTGGTTGTGGTCGACAACTAATTGGACCTTCAGGGAGTGAAATCCTTTTCTGTATCGGAAAAGCTCCGGGTCCTGAGAAGGTTCCCACATGACGATGTGAGTACACGGTATTGCTTCTTGCACCTTGGAGAACTTAGCAATGCGGTAGAATGCTCCAGCCTGGTCAGCCTGAGCCTCCATGGTCATGAGGAAGCTGATAAAGTACTTCCTACGCATGTACAGAGTCTCCGTGGCCTGTCTAATGCAGCGATGTGTGGATGGTGAGACAGAGGGGAAATGTTGAGCGCAGAGGCCCGAAAGGAACCGGACGCGTAGAACGACAGTGCTGCGGTGTCCTTGACCTCAATGGACAGTGATGTCCTGAAGGTGATGGCAGGCTGCAGATCTGCCCTGATGAGCTGGCATATTTTAGTGATCACCACTTTGTGGAAGCACAGTCTCCAAAGGCAGGTGTTCTCGGACATTTCGAGGCAAGACCTCGTCTCCCTGTAAGTGCGGGGTGTGTATCGTCTGGACTTGCTCCTCATTCTGGCACGTCTTAGATTGGGCGCATGATGGTGTGCATTAGATGTGCCAATTGCACTCTGCAGCATCTGCGTATTAATCGATGCAGGCTGAGAAATGGCTGGCCCCATTCCAATGAAAGTATAACACCGATTGATCAGAGTCAATAATTTCAACACTAAGAGTAAAACCCAATCATCCACAGTCTGAAAAGATGTCTCTTGAGATGGTCACTTCACCTGAGAAGAATTCCAGAATCAATCCAAACTCCCCCGAAGTTGAAGCAGCCTTTTCAATGAAGCAACCTGCTTGATTTGAAAAATGGCGCCCACACCGCTGTGATTAGTTCAGAACAGTTACACTTTTTCTGAGCGGTGTTTTGGGCGAGCGATATTGTGGGCGAGATGTTTGCAAGGTGGTGAAAGTGACGCTGGGCGATATACTGGGCCTTAGTTTCGGCAAATTTGATCTTTACGGCAAAAAAAAGTGGGCGGGCGGTATTATTGAATCTTGGCGTTAATTACATGCCGAAAGTAATGCTGGGTGATAAGTGTCCGAAAAATGGGCGTCAGTTTCCATTTTGTGGCTAAATGGGCGATATCTTGGCATTACACCACTTTCAGCGTTAAAATGGAGATTAAGTGGGCATTCTGCATGCAAAAATAATGGAAAATCTAGCCCCATGACACTGAAGTCGTTCTACACAGGATGTTAGGATCATAAATGGAAAGAGTTGTGGCAGAAGGGGTAGTCACGTTGATAAGAGGTAGTAGTAATAGTGACAGCAGGGCACAATGAAAGGACAGTATGGTAGTACACATGTACTTTGCTGCCAATTTTGTGTTTTTGTGTATATCTTTCCAGGAATGCCTCCTTTGTCATCCCTACTACATGGTGTTCAATGTTTGCAATTGTCCTCTTCCACAGATGATATCAGAAGTATTACAGATTAGCTGAACGGTTGTCTGAGAGCAAGGCAAGGGACCGTGAAGAGTTTCATTGGGTCATGCAGATGGAGGGCATCCTTTGCCTGGGGGCATGTGCTGCTGGCCAACCCATTCCTTGCTCCCTTCCTGCCCTCCTTCCCTGAACTTAATCACACACTTGTGCCTTTATGCTTTCAGATGATGAGCCAGCACAGCAGCAGCCTGTCCCTCAGCTTCCCACCGAGAGCATCCAGGGAAATGAGGACGAAGGACAGGAGACCCCAGCTCAGACACAGTCACATAAGAACATAAGAAATAGCAACAGGGGTAGGCCATACAGCCCTTCTAGCCTGCTCCGCCATTCAATAAGATCATGGCTGATCTGATCATGGACTTCTTCCAACCACATTTCTGCAATGGCCATCAGATCATACCCATTTTTATCTGTTTGTGCCGTCAACTCATTTATTTTGTTACGAATGCTACGTGCATTTAGACAAAGTCCATTTACATTTTTTTTTACCCTTTTTTCCTGCTTGTTTCCTCTCTCCTTCAAACTCACTTTCTTCATTTTTGCTTTCTAATTCCAGCTTTACACCCCTCTCTACTGAATCTATTTTCAGGTTCCCATTCCCCTGCCAAGCTGGTTTAAACCCTCCCCAACAGCAAAGCAACACCCCCCTCCCCCCCCCACCCCCGCGAGGATATTGGTCCCGGCTCTGTTGAGGTGCAAACAGTCCGGCTTGTACAGGTCCCACCTCCCCCAGAAGCGGTCCCAATGCCTCAGAAACTAAAACCCTCCCGCCTGCACCATCTCTCCAGCCACGTATTCATCTGCTCTATCCTCCTATTTCTGTACGCACTAGCTCGTGGCATCAGGAGCAATCCGGAGATTACTACCTTTGAGATCCTGTTTTTTATCTCTCTCCTAGCTCCCTAAACTCTGCCTGCAGGACCTCACCCCTCTTTCTACCTATGTCATTGGTCTCGATATGAACCATGACCTCTGGCTGTTCACCCTCTCCCCCCAGAATGCCCTGCAGCCGCTCGGTGACATCCTTGACTCTGGCACCAGGGAGGCAACATACCATCCTGGAGTCACATCAGCGGTACAGAAACGCCTGTCTGCTCCCCTGACTATTGAGTCCCCTGCCACTATAGCTCTTCCATTCTTCTTCCTTCCTCCTGTGCCACTGAGCCTCTCGTGGTGCCATGGATTTGGCTTGAACTGCACTCCCCAGAACCACCATTGCCCTCACCGGTACTCAGAACAGAGTACCGGTTGGAGAGCGAGTTGGACTCAGGGGATTCATGCACTACCTGCCTAGTCCTCCTCTTCTGTCCAGCGGTCACACAGTCCCTGCACACTCTTAAGCTGTGGGGTGAAAACCTCTAGAAATGTGCTATCCACATTGCTCTCAGTATCACGGATGCACCGCAGTGACTCCAGCCGCCGCTCAAGCTCCAAAATGCGGAGCTTAAGTTGGTGCAGCTGGAGACACCTCCTGCACACGTGGTCATCCCAGCTGCATGAAGCATCCAGGATTTCCCACATGCCATAGGATATAGAATCCACAGAACTGAGCTGCCCTGCCATCCCTCTCGTTACACTCGGATCTATCAAGTAGAACTAAACTCTCAACTTTTGCAATACACACCCAGCAACTACTCGGCAATCGGCCAATTTAACTAACCTTTATTTAAAAACTAAGTGCAAACTTAACAGAGAAAAAAAACACTCACCAATCAGCTACTTCCCTTGTACCAACGTCACTTTTAAACGTTGACGTTCCTTTCGAATGTTATCTGTTGAGACTTGACTTTTTAAGCCTCTGCCTCAGCTACCACTGCTGCTCCCACGCTGGGCCGCTGCCTCCAATACTTACCAGATATTCCAACTCTTTCCAAATTCCGGAATAAACCACTCTGTTTAACTCCACTCTCTGTGCAGGGATTTTATTGAATGCTTTTTAGGAGTCCATATAAATAACATAGATAGACTTTCCACGGTCCACTACTTTAGTCACCTCTTCAAAAAATTCAAACAGTTTCATCAGGCATGACCTTTACAAATCTCTGCTGGCTCCCGCTGATCATCTGAAAATGTTCAAGATGTTCAGTCACTCTATCCTTAATTATAGACTCTAGTAATTTCCTGACAACAGATGTTAGGCTAACTGGTCTACAAGTCCCTGATTTGCATTGCTCACCTTCCTTAAATAGATGAGCAAAGTGTGCAACTTTCCAATCTAAAGGGACGGTTCCTGAATTGAGAAGATTACAGTTAGGGCACCTGTAATGTACTCACCTACTTCCTGTTAAACCCTGGGATGGAAAACATCTGGTCCTGGGGAATTGTCGCTCTTAAATGCCATTATTTTCTTCATTACTGTTATTTTGCTTACGTTAATTTTGGTGAGTTCCTGTCCTTGATCCAATATTAGTTTCCAGGATGTCTGGCATGCTATCCTCTTTCTCCACTGTAAAAACTGATACAAAGTAATTATTCAATAAGAACTCGTTGAATGGCGGTGCAGGCTCGAAGATCCGAATGTCCTACTCCTGCACTTCTTTTCTATGTTTCTATGTTTCCGCTATTTCCTTATTTTCATTTACAATAACCGTTATCAGTTTTCCAGTGGCCCACATTGCTCCTGACCATCCCCTTTTTCCCAATATAATTTTTTGTGTTGATTTTGATATCCCTTGCGAGTTTCTTTTCATACTCCTTTTTTGTAGCTCTTACTATTGCTGCCCCAACCGAGGTCAGTTAACTTTGTAAAGACTGCATTCTTCATGATGTGTATGGCTCAGTCACTGACTGTTCAGCTCATTGAGTCATCAGGGGAGCCAGAAGCTCTGCAACACAATGTTGCCTTTTATAGATAGCAAACAAATATTATTGCTTATAGCAGCAAATTCCCCTTACTGTGAACATAACACCAAATTATATAACATATCAGTAAATGATTTTGTCTTTCTTACCTGATACTTGCATTACTGAACTCTTTTCTTCTTTATGGGGAGTAACAAAAACAATGCAGGTGTATTTTCCTTCTTCGCTAAGTTGTACATTTGGAAGGTAAAGTGAAGCATTTCCGTTCCGTAAGGCGTCGTCAAAAATCTTTGCTCCTTTTCTCCTTGGGAGATGTTCCCCTCCGTTAAATAAATACACTTCTGTCTGGTTTGCTTGCGATTCAAAAAGCCATCGAACAGCTACGCGTGCAAGGTCAAGTTGTGGATTACTGTATTTGCAGTTTAGAAGGGCATCTTTATTAACTGAAACTTCCAGCGGAGAGGGAAATATCTCCAATTCAAAAGTGCCTTTAAAATAATTAAAACATTAATATGCATAAAAGTACCTTAACATAACAATAGATGGAAACTTTTAGCTGTTATTCAAACACCAAAAAAAAATTGAAAACTGATTGCTACAAACCATCCATTCTGTAACAAGTTCCCTTAAATTGTTGCGCATATTTAGAAACATAGAATAGGTGTAGGAGTAGGCCATTCGGCCTTTCGAGCCTGCACTACCATTCAATAAGATCATGGTTGATCATTCCCTCAGTACCCCTTTCCTGCTTTCTCCCCATAGCCCTTGATCCCCCTAGCCGTAAGGGCCATATCTAACTCCATCATGAATATTTCCAATGAACTGCCATCAACAACTCTCTGCGGCAGGGAATCCCACAGGTCAACAACTCTCTGAGAGAAGAAGTTTCTCCTCATCTCAGTCCAAAATGGCCTACCCGTTATCCTAAGATTGTGTCCACTGGTTCTGGACTTCCCCAACATCAGGAACATTCTTTCCGCATCTAACCTGTCCAGTCCCGTC
Organism: Pristiophorus japonicus; assembly: GCF_044704955.1. NCBI lineage: Eukaryota > Metazoa > Chordata > Chondrichthyes > Pristiophoridae > Pristiophorus > Pristiophorus japonicus. The sequence goes on from NC_091990.1 coordinate 177,379,402, forward strand.
AGAATCTTATGTTTCTATGAGAACCCCTCTCATCCTTCTAAACTCCTGTGAATACAGGCCCAGTCGATCCAGTCTCTCCTCATATGTCGGTCCTGCCATCCCGGGAATCAGTCTGGTGAACCTTCGCTGCACTCCCTCAATAGCAAGAACGTCCTTTCTCAGATTAGGAGACCAAAACTGAACACAATATTCCAGGTGAGGCCTCACCAAGAACCTGTACAACTGCAGTAAGACCTCCTTGTTCCTATACTCAAATCCCCTAGCTATGAAGGCCAACATACCATTTGCCTTCTTCACTGCCTGCTGTATCTGCATGCCAACTTTCAATGACTGATGTACCATGACACCCAGGTCTCATTGCACCTCCCCTTTTCCTAATCTGCCGCCATTCAGATAATATTCTGCCTTCGTGTTTTTGCCCCCAAAGTGGATAACCTCACATTTATCCACATTATACTGCATCTGCCATGCATTTTCCCACTCACCTAACCTGTCCAAGTTACCCTGCAGCCTCTTAGCGTCCTCCTCACAGCTCACACTGTCACCCAGTTTAGTGTTACCTGCAAACTTGGAGATATTACACTCAATTCCTTCATCCAAATCATTAATGTATATTGTAAAGAGCTGGGGTCCCAGCACTGAGCCCTGCGGCACTCCACTAGTCACTGTCCGCCATTCTGAAAAGGACCCGTTTATCCCGACTCTCTGCTTCCTGTCTGCCAACCAGTTCTCTATCCACATCAGTATATTACCCCCAATACCATGTGCTTTGATTTTACACACCAATCTCTTGTGTGGGACCTTGTCAAAAGCCTTTTGAAAGTCCAAATACACCACAGCCACTGGTTCTCTCTTGTCCAATCTACTAGTTACATCCTCAAAAAATTCCAGAAGATTTGTCAAGCATGATTTCCCTTTCATAAATCCATGCTGAATTGGACCGATCTTGTCACTGCTTTCCAAATGCACTGCTATTTCATCTTTAATAATTGATTCCAACATTTTCCCCACTACTGATGTCAGGATAACTGGTCGAAAATTACCCACTTTCTCTCTCCCTCCCTTTTTAAAAAGTGGTGTTACATTAGCTAACCTCCAGTCCATAGGAACTGATCCAGAGTCGATAGACTGTTGGAAAATGATCACCAATGCATCCATTATTTCTAGGGCCACTTCCTTAAGTACTCTGGGATGCAGACTATCAGGCCCCAGCGATTTATCGGCCTTCAATCCCATCAATTTCCCTAACACAATTTCCCTCCTAATAAAGATATCCTTCAGTTCCTCCTTCTCACTAGACCCTTGGTCCCCTAGTACTTCCAGAAGGTTATTTGTGTTTTCCTTCGTGAAGACAGATCCAAAGTATTTGTTCAATTGGTCTGCCATTTCTTTGTTCCCAATTATAAATTCATCTGAATCTGACTGCAGGGGACCTACGTTTGTCTTCACTAATCTTTTTCTCTTCACATATCTATAAAAGCTTTTGCAGTCAGTTTTTATGTAGTGACATTTTTATTATTATGTGAAAAAATTTCTGTCTTGGGAATATCAGTTTTATCGTTTCCGAAACTTTTCATAAAATAAAATATGTAAAATATTTTTGCTTTTGATTTTCTCGTACTGCCCTATCATGTTCCAAGTTCTATATTTCCCCAGGCAGAACATTGTAATACCACAGTTCAAAAATTTCATCAGAAAATGTCAATTAAGGTTCACACTGACTACAGTTATACCATCAACAAAGCAAACCAAAAACATGATTGTGGCATTCCAATCTAATTTGTATCAATACTGCTACAAACTAATATATTTGCACTGTCCTGTTGGCAGCAACACTTCTGATCTTCTCAAGAAAACACACCATGCATCTCAATTATTTTTGTCAGCATCACAACTTTGGTCAAGTGAAAATTTATCAATTCCAATTTGTAAATAACTTTATAGAATGTCAGATCTTTTTAGTCTGTATTCTATTATATCAGCTGACAAATGACAGTAAAGTACAACTACTTGTAATGATAAATGATTTTTTGTAATGTTCAGAAGCCTTCAAAACCATAATGGACTCCTGAAATAATTCTGAAAGAGTTTAATTTGAAAATACCATATGGCCTCTACCTGGAACTGGCAAAATAAACTGTCTGGATGGTCATTCTAAAGAGTCAACAACTGCACAATATCTCCCCAGAGTAAGAGATAGGCAGACACAAGTTGGGTGACTGGAGCACATCCCTCTATTCACTACTAGAATAGCAATCCAGCCCAAAGATGCCGTCGTGTAAAGTAATGTAAACTAATTTGTATTGAGCACCCAATCAGTGAAGTTCCTGTACAAACAATGAATGCACTCATATTACATTATGTAGGTCCATTTAAAAAGTAATACACACAGGAATGTAGTGTGAGGATGGTAAGCCTTTAGACTTGAACTTCGGTGAATAGAAGTATCGATATTTACATCTATAAGTACATGTAAGAAAAACCACTAAAACTGCACCACTGTATAAATCTGTGTGAAGTATTTTTTTAAATTAAAGCTAAAACATGGACTCGGAATTTGCAATCGGAGATGTACGTCTTTACGTCGTTATCGGGAGGACAAAATCTGGGCCATGAGCTTCAAAATAAATTCTGCTGAGGCAAAAGGAGATATTAGGACAGGTGAACAAAAGTTTGGTCAAAAAGGAGGTTACTAAGGAGAGTATTGAAGAAGAGGGAGTTGGAGAAGCAGAGAGGTTTAGGTAGGGCATTCCAGAGCCTGGGGTCTAAACGGTTAAAGGAAGCCACCAATGGTGGAGCAAAGGAAGGGGAAGGCTACACAATGGGCCAGCATCAATAGAGCAGAGAGTTTTATGTGTGTGAGGGAAGGGGCCTGGGAGGAGGGGGTGGGCAGTGGGCTGTTGGTGTTGTATGGCTGCAGCAGGGGAAAGGTCATGAAGGGATTTGAACAAGAGAATGAGCATTTTAAATTGGATATTCTTTCAATTTAGTAAATTGTATTCGCTGCTCATGATGTGACTCATCGACATTGGGGAGACCAAAGCAGATTGATCTGATCTCTCCATCCTCGGCCTCCTACACTGTTGCAACGAAGCTCACGTAAGCTCGAAGAACAGCACCTCATCTTTCGTTTAGGCACTTTACAGCCTTCTGGACTCAACATCGAGTTCAACAACTTCAGACTATAACCTCTGCCCATATTTGTTTTCTACTTTTTTTCACACTGTTTTTTTTTCCCATGGCAGCTGGTGACGATTCTGCCATTCACACCCTATCTAGTCTTATTTTTTGTTTCTTAACTTGTCCCATGACTATTTCCTTTCATCTTGCACTATCATCCCCTTTGTATCTTAATCTCTTCTGCCTGCCACACTATCACAGACCTTCCCTTGTGTTGTTTCCTCTCCTCCCCCTTTCCTTACACTTTCTCAAAAAACTGTTACATCTCTAACTGTTTCCAGTTCTGATGAAGGGTCACAGACCTGAGATGTTAACTCTGTTTCTCTCCATGGATGCGTGACCTGCTGAGATTTCCAGCATTTTCTGTTTTTAAAATTGGAGGTGCTGGGGAACCAGGAGCCAATGTATGTCAGCAAGGACAGGGGAGATAGAACCGGGACCTGGTGCAGGAAAGTACATGAGCCGCAGAGATTTGGATGAGCTGCAGTTTATGGAGCATGGAGGATGGCCAGGACTTGAGTCTGGAGGTGACATAGGCAAGGATGAGGGTTTTGGCAGCAGATTGTCTCAGTAGCACAATGTTCTGGAGGTGGAAGTAGGTGGTGATGGAGAATCTAACAGCTCATTTATGTTGTCCTGAGGTTCCTTTCACTCCATCCTTAGAGTTAATCGTGCTCCCCATTTTTGTGTCGTCTGCAAATGTTGATAATGTGCCACCTTTACCCAAATCCAGATTATTTATCATTACAGGAACGACGACTCAAATCCGGCTGATCGAAAATCGGAATTTTTCTAAAACCAGATATTTTTTGAGAAAATCCCATTAAATATGCAGCAAAATAAAATTATTGTCCAAAAAACGGCTTCACCGCTAAATGATGTGCGATTGGTCCGAGCCTTGCCGAGCATCACCAAATGACCCTCGACCCGGCCCGACCCGACCCGACCCATGCCACCATTAGTACTTTGTCTGGCTCGGTAGCATGCTCTTGATTTCCGGAAAAATCCAAAAATCGGCATGGTCTCGGTTCCGAGGCTGCCGGATTTGAAACGTTGTACCTGTGTTCAGAGGAGCAATTGTCTAACACTCAAATCCCAAGGAACATGTCTCTAGTTCAGAAAATATCGGTTTGCCATTAGTCTCCCTTTTCTGTTCTTCAACAAACTTGCTGTCAATTTTACCACATTTCCTTTAATGTCACGTACTTTAATTTTATCAATAAGCCTCTTATGTGGCTCCTCTGAAACACCTTTCAAAAATCCATATATACAATATCCACGGCATTTCCTTTATCAACGTAATCAATTGTTTCCTCAAAGAACTGTATGAAATTTGTCAGTCGCAACTATCCTTTTACAAATCTATATTGGCTGCCCTTAATTAACCCATGCCTTTCTAGGTGAGCTTTAATTTTAATACTGTATTATGGTTTCTGGAAGCTTACCCTGTCTGAAGCTGACTGGTCGATGGTACTTGCTGTATCCAGGCCAGTTCCCTCTCTCCATGTTGAATTGTATTTTATTTTTGACTGTTCTCTTTCCTTTTCAGTTTTTATATTGAATCTTATATTCTGGTCCCTGTTTCCGAGCTCTTCCCCGACTCTTACATTACCGATTTACCCCACTTACATTCATAGAATGTGATCTGGCAAAGCCTCTGTCACTGTTGGTCTAAACTTGTACACGTCTCGAGAGCAGTTCTGGATAAATTTGAGAAACTCCTCCCCTTAGTTAACACCTACAATACTCTCATCGCAGTCTATCTTTGGATAAATAATGTCATCAGTTAGTACAGTCCTATGTTGATGCATTTTTCTTTACTTAATCGACTTACCACTTCCTCTGTAGCCTTTCCACTGTTGGGTAGTCTATAATATACTCCCAATAGAGTAAGATTTCCCTTCTTATTCTTGAACTCTAATCAAATTGGTTGAGCTTTTGCATCGTCCCCTATGCTCTAGTGCTGTAATGGAATCCTTAATTAACATTCAACCTGTTCTTTTGTCCTACTCTATCCCTTCTAAATATTTTGCAAGCAGGAAAGTTCAGCTCCCAGTTGTACTTTAGCCTAAGTTAGGTCTCTGTTAATGCTATTACATCATGCATCCCATAGCAATTTCTAGCTCACCAATTCTATCCACAATACTTCTGTATTAACATACATATAAATTCTGTTTCGCAATTTTGCTTAGAGTAACCTGTCCTCTTTCTGATCTGTTTCTCTATCTTTCCGACACTCTTTGGGGTGGAAATTGCCCCCTGCCCAAAACGGGCAGTACACACCACATTTGAGCATCCAGTACCGCTGACATGGATGGGGTGGTATTAAGCCAGCGGTGTGGCTGCAGAGTGGAATTTGCATTGCAAAATTCCCCTCCGAGCTATTTGATGCAAACCATCATGCTAACAACGCAGCTGCCCCCTGGGTCTTCTTAAAGGGCAGGTTTTGCAGCTGTGTCTTGAGTTCATTTGGACCTGCATCCGAGGAGGTGGCTGCAAGGGGAGGTATGAGGAGAGCGAGGCGCTTCAGCGACCCAGAACTCGAGGCTCTCATTGAAGGTGTGAATGGAAGGAGGCGTCTACTCTTCCCTGAAAGTGATGGGAGACCAACTCGAGGTGTCTTCACCGAACCCTGGAGGGAGAAAGGGGAGGAGGTTTCGGGGACCTCCATTCACTAACGACCCCGAGCCATTGCAGGAAGAGGCTAACCAACCTTATTCGATTGATGAAAGTGAGTACATGATGTCCTAACTCCTCACATTACATCTGCCACACTTTCCTTCACCTTAACTTGTTTCTCACCAACACTACTTAGTAGCTGAAATGCCAGTTGTTTGCTAGACCTGTATGTGTGCACACTCACAATGGAGGATGCCTAGCATCTGATATTCACAGCTGCATGTAATGGACACAAACTTGAACTCATTGTCGCGGCCTCATGAAACTGCCACCTACCAACCCTTCGTTGCTTTGCAGGCCAAGATGGCGCACAACCATACTGACCAACAAGCCACTGGTCGGGGAAAATCCTCACAGATCTTGAGCAGAGGGTGCAGTGGCTAGTGAGTGAGCACGTTGGTCTCCCTGTGGCTGCTGGTTGTTCTGCTGGTGCTGGGTGCAGCATGGGTAAGTGAAAGCGTTTGTGCAATGCCATGTCTCCCTCAGTTCATTGGCCTAATTGGCTGTTGCTTATGCTTCTGTGCAAGCTGATTGCTGTATGGTGCAATGAGGCTCCTCACGGCACCCTTCTCCCTTTTATACTTGCAGATGATACCCACAGTGTCATCATGAGCGACACAGACACCCATGATGCAACCGGCAGCCACAGTCAGGAGGAGACACTTGACACCCTCGATGATCTTGGCAGCATCTCAGATGAGAGAGATGGAGAGGGGGAAAGCTCTGCCAGCAACAGTGCATCACTGCTTCCTACAGTCCCACGCACCAGCTCAGATACTGGGAGTATGCGGTCGGGTAACTTAGATTTAGGAGAGGGGTCTGCACTGTGTGAAGCACTGGGGCCTAGTGGGCTGCAGCATGATGTAAGGCTAATGGAACCTTGGCTGCCATCTCTCCGGGGGGTGAGTGCGCAGCCGAGTCCTGCTGAGGAGGACTCAGATGAGCCCATCGATGTTGGGGCTAATGAACAAAGGATGGAGGCCTTGCATTCCGAGCTCTTGGCAGCAATGCAAGGGGCGCCCGAGAGGCTGCTGCAAGTGGTGAGGAGCGTGAAGGAGTCTGCCTCCCGCATTGTGGACAGCTCTGCGCGCACCATGGAGACCATCATTGCGAGTGTGTAGACGATGGTGGAATACCGGTGTGACCTTGCAGAGCCAGCTGACGGAGGTGACAGCTGCCAATACAGCGAGGGAATGAGCGTCTGAGTGCTGTTTTGGAGAGGATGGCTGCTGCCCTGAGAATGCTCTCATGCACTCTGGGCAACAGGGCATGGGGCGTCTGACTGCTGTCGTCTATGATGGCTTCCAGAGTATGGTTGCTCTCATGCAATCTCATCTGGAGGCTAAGCAAGATCTGACTGCTGCCATTGCGGCTGGGTCCACCATGATCCACCGGAGGCCTAACACTGCCACCACACCCCACTGACCTGTGTTCCAGCAGCTTGGTGGGGGAGCTGAGGTGATGCCACGGGCGAGTTGCACTGGCTCCTCCATCCAGGATACAGATGTTGCCTCTCCAGTTCACACCAGTCATGAGCTAAGAACTGCCACTCCGCAATTGCTACCAACCATGGCTTTATGCCAGCCACGTCCAACTGAAGGTGCACAGGAGGATGTGGCCAGTCTCCAGTCAGCCCTTCCAGGGCCAGTGCTGGTCGAGGATGTCCAAGAAGGACATCTGCAGCTTCCTCTACAGACACACAACAGCCTTCCCAAAGCCATGAGGCAGCCACAGAGGAGATACGGTGGCATACTGTAAGGACAGGTCTGCGGAAGAAGGGTAATAAGGAGTTGCACAAGGGTGTTAATGAATTACGTGACTGTTTTGGAAAACCATTGTTTGGGAGGTCCAGCGGCAGCGTGGTGAGGCCTACAAGAGACTCAACAGGCATCGGGAGTCAGCGGGAGTTCCAGGAGGCGGAGCGGCAGCGTGGGGAGGCGTGGCTGGTGCAGCTGCAGCAGGGTGAGAAGGCAAAAAGAAGTAGAAATAAATCGAAAGGTGACGTCACAACCAAGGGGGTAAGTGATTGGTAAGTAGTTTTTCATTTTCTTTTCTTCATCAGTAAGTAACCTTTTAGCATTGTTCTTGCCAAATTAAGTTAATCTAGGGGTTAAGTCATGGCAGGACAGCTCGGACATGTGTTATGCTCCTCCTGTGCTATGTGCTTCCAGTGTCCCTGATGACTACATTTGCGGGAAGTGCATCCACCTGCAACACTTGACAGACCACGTTGCGGCACTGGAGCTGCGGGTGGATTTACTCTGGAGCATCCACGATGCTGAGAATGACGTGAATAGCACGTTTAGTGAGTTAGCCACACTGCAGGTAAAGGGTACACAGTCAGATAGGGGATGGGTGACCATAGAAAATAGGTGCAGGAGTAGGCCATTCGGCCCCTCGAGCCTGCACCGCCATTCAATGAGTTCATGGCTGAACATGCAACTTCAGTACCCCATTCCTGCTTTCTCGCCATACCCCTTGATCCCCCGAGTAGTAAGGACAACATCTAACTCCTTTTTGAATATATTTAGTGAATTGGCCTCAACAACTTTCTGTGGTAGAGAATTCCACAGGTTCACCACTCTCTGGGTGAAGAAGTTTCTCCTTATCTCGGTCCTAAATGGCTTACCCCTTATCCTTAGACTGTGGCCCCTGGTTCTGGACTTCCCCAACATTGGGAACATTCTTCCTGCATCTAACCTGTCTAAATCCGTCAGAATTTTAAACATTTCTATGAGATCCCCTCTCATTCTTCTGAACTCCAGTGAATACAAGCCCAGTTGATCCAGTCTTTCTTGATATGTCAGTCCCACCATCCCGGGAATCAGTCTGGTGAACCTTCGCTGCACTCCTTCAATAGCAAGAATGTCCTTCAAGTTAGGAGACCAAAACTGTACACAATACTCCAGGTGTGGCCTCACCAAGGCCCTGTACAACTGTAGCAACACCTCCCTGCCCCTGTACTCAAATCCCCTCGCTACGAAGGCCAACATGCCATTTGCTTTCTTAACCGCCTGCTGTACCTGCATGCCAACCTTCAATGACTGATGTGCCATGACACCCAGGTCGCGTTGCACCTCCCCTTTTCCTAATCTGTCACCATTCAGATAATAGTCTGTCTCTCTGTTTTTACCTCACATTTATCCACATTATACTTCATCTGCCATGCATTTGCCCACTCACCTAACCAATCCAAGTCACTCTGCAGCCTCATAGCATCAGGAAGAGCAGTGGAAGAAAGGTAGTGCAGGGGTCCCCTGAGATCATCCCCCTGCAAAACAGATACTTCGCTTTGGGTACTGTTGAGGGGCATGACTCATCAGGGGAGGGCAGCAGCAGCCAACTTCATGGCACCGTGGGTGGCTCTGCTGCACAGGAGGGAAGGAAAAAGAGTGGAGAGCTATAGTGATAGGGGATTCGATTGTAAGGGGAATAGATAGGCGCTTCTGCGGCCGCAATCGAGACTCCAGGATGGTATGTTGCCTCTCTGATGCAAGGTTCAAGGATGTCTCGGAGCAGGTACAGGGCATTTTGAAGAGGGAGGGTGAACAGCCAGTTGTTGTGGTGCTTATAGGTACCAACGATATAGGTAAAAAAAGGGATGAGGTCCTACAAGAAGTCCAGAACCAGGGGATATAATCTAAGGATAAGGGCTAAGCCATTTAGGACTGAGATGAGGAGAAACTTCTTCACTCAGAGAGTTGTTAACCTGTGGAATTCCCTACCGCAGAGAGTTGTTGATGCCAGTACATTGGAGATATTCAAGGGGGAGTTAGATATGGCCCTTACGGCTAAAGGGATCAAGGGGTATGGAGAGAAAGCAGGAAAGTGGTACTGAGGTGAATGATCAGCCATGATCTTATTGAATGGTGGTGCAGGCTTGAAGGGCCGAATGGCCTACTCCTGCACTATTTTCTATGTTTCTATAAGGACAAGAATAGGCTTGGAATAAAAGTTCCCAATTGGGGAAAAGCGAATTTTGCTAAGTTAAGGAGTGATTTGGCCATGGTGGACTGGAAACAGCTACTTGTGTATAAATCAGTGTCGGAAGAGTGGGAGGCATTCCCGCCTCCAGGTCAGGTCCAAGATCACCCCAACCTGTGTCATTGAGCTGCAGTATGCGGACGATGCCTGCGTCTGTGCACATTCAGAGGCTGAACTCCAGGATATCGTCAATGTATTCACTGAGGCATATGAAAGCATGGGCCTTACGCTTAACATCCGTAAGACAAAAGTCCTTCACCAGCCTGTCATCGCCGCACAGCACTGCCTTCAATCATCATGATCCATGGCGCGGCCCTGGACAACGTGGACCATTTCCCATATCTCGGGAGCCTCTTATCAACAAAGGCAGACATTGATGCGGAGATTCAGCATCGCCTCCAGTGAGCCAGCGGAGCCTTCGGCCGCCTGCGGAAAAGTGTGTTTGAAGACCAGGCCCTCAAATCTACCACCAAACTCATGGTCTACAGGGCCGAAGTAATCCCCGCCCTCCTGTATGGGTCTGAGGTATGGACGATGTACAGAAGGCACCTCAAGTCGCTGGAGATATATCACCAACGATGTCTCTGCAAGATCCTGCAAATCTCCTGGCAGGACAGGCGTACCAACCTCAGTGTCCTCGACCAGGCTAACGTCCCCAGTATTGAAGCACTGACCACACTCGATCAGCTTCGCTGGGCAGGCCACATAGTTCGCATGCCAGATACTAGTCTCCCTAAGCAAATGCTTTATGTGGAGCTCCTTCATGGTAAACGAGCCAAAGGAGGACAGCGGAAACATTATAAGGACACCCTCAAAGCCTCCCTGGTAAAGTGCGACATCACCACTGACACCTGGGAGACCCTGGCCGCGACTGCCCAAGGTGGAGAAAGTCCATCCGGGAGGGTGTTGAACTCTTCGAGTCTCAACACAAAGAGCATGAAGATGCCAGGCGCAGGCAGCGGAAGGAGTGCGCGGCAAACCAGCCCCACCGACCCCTTCCCCCGACAAATGTCTGTCCCATCTGTAACAGGGTCTGTGGCTCTTATATCGGACTGTTCAGCCATCAAAGAACTCACTTTGGGAGTGGAAGCAAGTCCTCCTCAATTCCGAGGGACTGCCTATGATGATGAATGATTGATGGATGTTTTTGTGACTGGAAGGATGTTTCCAGTACGGTTCCGCAAGCTCAGTACTGGGAATCTTGCTGTTTGTGGTATATATATCAACGATTTAGATTTGAATATAGGGAGTATGATTAAGAAGTTTGCAGATGACACTAAAATTGGCTGTGTGGTTCATAATGAAGAGGAAAGTCATGGGCTGCAGGAGGATATCAATCTACTGGTCAGGTGGGCAGAGCAGTGGCAAATGGAATTTAATTCAGAGAAGTGTGAGGTGATGCACTTTGCGAGGGCTAATAAGGAAAGGGTATACACATTAAGCGGTAGGCCACTTAATAGTGCAGATGAACAAAGGGACCTTGGAGTGCTTGTCCACAGATCCCTGAAAGTAGCAGGCCAGGTGGATAAGGTGGTTAAGGTGGCATACGGAATTCTTGCCTTTATTGGACGAGGCATAGAATATAAGAGCATGGAGGTTATGTTTAAATTGTATAATACTTTGGTTGGGCCACAGTTGGAGTATTGCATGCAGTTCTGGTCGCCGTATTATAGGAAGGACATGATTGCACTGGAGAGGGTGCAGAGGAGATTTACTAGGATGCTGCCAGGAATAGAGAATCTTAGTTATGAGGACAGATTGGATAGGTTGGGTTTGTTCTCATTGGAACAGAGGAGGTTGAGAGGAGACCTCATTGAGGTGTACAAAATATTGAGGGGTCTGGACATAGTGGATAGTATGCATCTATTGTCATTGATGGAGGCGTCTATGATGAGGGGGGCATAGTTTTAAGGTGGTTGGTGGAAGGTTTAGAGGGGATTTGACCGGGGTGGGGGGCGGGGGGCTTCTTTACACAGAGGGTTGTGGGGATCTGGAACTCGCTGCCTGGAAGAGTGGTGGATGCAGAAACCCTCACCACTTTTAAGAGTTGCTTGAATGGGCACTTAAAGTGCAGTAACCTGCAGGGTTATGGACCTAGAGCTGGTAATTGGGATTAGACAGGATGACCTTTTGTTGGATGTAGTAGATATAATGTTAAGTACTGCAGGGAATAGAATACAGCCAGGGTGATCTCCTGGACTAGTTTCGATCGCCTGGATGGGTCGGAGAGGAATTTTCCCAGATTCTTTTCTCCCTAAATTGGCCTGGGTTTTTTTTGTGGTTTTTGCCTCTCCCTGGAGATCACATGGCTCCGGTAATGGGTGGAGTGCAGAATGTTTTAGTATAAGGGGTGTCACAGTTGTGGTGAGGTGGATTGTTTGGGTTGGGTGCTCTTTGCCTTTCCGTCATTGTTCATAGGTTTATATGTAACCTTTAGGGCTGCTGACCAAGGGCCGTGTGGCTCTTTATCAGTCGGCGGGACACGCTGGGCCGGAATGGCCTCTTCTGCGCTGTAAATTTCTGTTTGTATGAAATTTATTTACGTATTTAATTGCATTAGGAAATTTTGTGCAAGCTTTAAAAGGTACAAAGACAGAGGACATTTTTTTTTTTAAAAGTAAGATGTGTTTGGTTCTTTCGGAAAGATTTCTTCAATTTATGTGAAGTGAAGCAATGGCGGCTTACAACGTTTCCCTCAGCCTTCTTATAAACCTACAAAGGAGTTAACCCTTTCCACTGACAACTGTTTTAATTCACCAAACAGCCACTTTTATATTGCGGAACGTAAACTAATATGGGGCATTATGAAATTTCAGTTACTAAACTTAAGTGGATGTTTCCCTATGTTGACAGAAGGAAATTATGGGGGAGAAATTTGAGTGGTTTGCACCTCCTGTCAGGGCTCAAATTACATTTTGCCCAGGAGCACACCACTATCGACTCCCGCTTAACTTTGTAGGACATTAGCGCCCAACTCCTATTGGTAGAACCCCGGGCCGCTGCGCCGGCAATGATGGCATCATCACTGTGAGCAGCGACTCGTTTTCGCCTCAGTGAAAATTCGATAGCGCCCCGTGAGGCTGCCGTGGGTAATGCCTGTGACAGCTTTGTGGGCCACGTACCTGGCTTTAGGCTGCTCGTGGGTGAAAATTAAAGGGGAGATGCTGCCTCGAAAATGTTTTAAATGGCCAACTTACAGCCAAGGTCACGGCCTTCACATCTTCAAATCTCAGGATCCGTGCCACAATGTTGCAGCCCGGCACTCCACTTCTGTGCCAGGCTGCTGCCACGGCATCCTGCTCCCGAGTGGTGTAGCGAGGGCCCCTTCTCCCCAATGCAGAGTCCGCAGCACACCCTCCCCTTCAATGGAAGCCGAGGGCTGTGTGTTCCCACCAGCGCTACATTTCTCTTCGCGTAGCACAGGAAAATTCCGGAAGGTTAGCGCCCCACAGTCACATCCGCGAGAGGAAGTGGAGCGCGAAACATTGCGCTCCAGTTGCTCTCGGGTGCAGAAAGCCCAATTTAGCTGCCGGAGCAGGACTTCTGCACCTGGCACAGGAAGTCCTATCGTGCAGCTGTTACCGTCCCCAACCAGGGAGTTATGGAATTTTGTCCCCTTTGAATTGACAAATTAATCCCTTGGTCTCTTGAGCAGAGCCACAATGGGTTCTCTGCGGGTGAAATTGGCTATTGTCCCGGTTGGGGTCAATAACTTCTGAAGCCGGACATTCTGCGCCTGGCGCACTAGTCGCGACCCGGAAGCAAATATGGACTTACTGCCCCTCATGGGAAGTGGAACACAATGTTGCGTGCTCCATGTCCTTGCGGGGCAGGATCGGGGGGCGCTACCTGAGCGCATCGTGGAGCGCTACATGGCCACTCCACATAGCGCTGACGCAATTCAACGCCCCTCCCCCTCCATTAAAGGGGAGGGATGCTGCGAGCTCTGCAAGCTTTTTGATGGACCTTCACTGGGCCACCAGGAAAGTGGGGTGCCGTGGCTGTAGCCCGGCACTGAAACGGAATGCTGCGCTGCACAATCGGGGTCCAGAACCCAAGACATCGATGGACAACGGCCCAACCGCACAGAGCACCTCCTCTGCAACTTTCGCCCCATGATTGGTGTATTGCCCATGGGGCGGAAGGCGGCTGCCAGGAGGCCAAAAGGGGTCACTGCGCACACCAATGACATCATCGGCCCAGGACACTACCAGCGCGGCACGGCGCTACTTGATTCGCGCCTCTGCTAACTCCCACGCAATTTCACGGGTACCGGTAGCAACACACCCTGGCCGAAAGCACATTTTCACCCCATTTGTGCCCCTTGGAAACTTTAACGTAAAGGGCATAATAGGGAAATTTTGCCCCCTCAGTTTCTTCTTCCTTATAAATAGTGGACAACGGTTTCAGGGAGCATATGTATGATGGTATAGCAAGAGATCCAGCCGTTTTAACAATTTAATAATTTATCTGCAGTCATTGACAGACATTAAAGGGGGATTTTTTTGGGGGGGTTGGGGGAAAGAGGCTCAATGAGCGCGTTCGGTAGCAGGTTGATGGGGGAAAAAATGTTGACCTCGGATTGGGAACCTGCAGTCAACCCACTGCCATGTTACTTTCTCAGATGTCAGATCTGTCAGGGCTGAATAGATGTGACACGCAGCGGCAGGGGAGGCAACTTCGGTCATCATGACCTTGTACATATCCCATGAATCAATATTTTGAGTTCACCGTACCATTTTACCAGGTCACCCATGGAGTCCACGCTGCTCGGGGATCACATCTGGTAAGCAGGTCGAGAATTTAATGGCCATGGGATCATCTCTGTAATTGACAGCTGCAAATGTGCTATAAAAGCTCCCAGTTCACAGCTGTTCACGTTCCAAGCTCAGAAGCTTACTGCATTTGGAAGACAGATTGAACTTTATGTAGGTTGCAAATGTTCAAGTAAATTCTGTATCCAGTGTTAGCTCATTGGAACAACCTCTCTCACCATTGACAGATCGCTTCTGTCATCTTAAATTCACCTGCCATCTATTACATCAGCATTTTTGCTCTTGAAACTATCTTACCATGGTCCTCCGACACCAGCAGTACCAGACACACCAGCAGCACCAACAACAACACCAACATCTATGCAATCAACTGATGCTGAACAGGACACAGAGCATCAGCACCAGAGCACATTGCTGCCCGTGAGGCAAGTGATGGCCTCACCATAGCCAGATTTGCTTCACTTGATGCTGTACACATTGGCTGCCACATGATGCGCCAGTTTGGCACCACCCCACCCCAACACCATAAAGCAATGCGACTTTGGGAGGAGTTCTTCAGACAAAGGGAGAAGGCGATTCAGGAAGATTATTGCGATGCATTTCCCTGAGGCAGACAGCAAGGAAACTCCTCTGTAATTACCGCAATCGAACTAGTCATCTTTCTTGAAGATAGTCACGATTGTAGATTCCACCCACTAAGGGGCACAATGGACATGATCTTCACCATGTGTCAATTTTGAGAGAAATGCAGGGAGCAGGACCAACCTCTGTACATAGCCTTCTTTGACCTCACAAAGGCCTTCGACACTGTCAACCGTGAGGGATTGTGGAGTGTCCTTATCAAATGCAGCTGCCCTCAAAAATGTGTCATAATCCTCCGCCTGCTTCACTATGACATGCAAGCCGTGATCCTGACCAACGGATCCACCACAGACACAATTCATGTACGGACTGGGGTCAAGCAAGGCTGTGTCATCGCACCAATGTTCTTAGAAACATAGAAAATAGGTGCAGGAGTAGGCCATTCGGCCCTTCGTGCCTGCACCGCCATTCAATGAGTTCATGGCTGAATATGCAACTTCAGTACTCCATTCCTGCTTTCTCGCCATACCCCTTGATTCCCCTAGTAGTAAGGACTACATCTAACTCCTTTTTAAATATATTTAGTGAAGTGGCCTCAACAACTTTCTGTGGTAGAGAATTCACCGAAGCGTACGAGAGTATAGGTCTTACACTAAACATCTGCAAGACAAAAGCCCTCAACCAACCTACTCCCACCACACAGTACTGCCCACTGATTACCAAAATCCATGACGAGGCCTTGGACTACCTGGACCATTTTCCATACCTCGGGAGCCAACTGTCATCAAGGGCAGACGTCAATGACTAGGTCCAACACCGTCTTCAGTGTGCCAGTATAACCTTCGGTCACCTGAGGAAGAGAATGTTTGAAGACTAGGACCTCAAACCCGGCACCAACCTCATGGTCTACAATGCAGTATTGATAGCCGTCCTCCTATATGTTTCAGAGACATGGACTATGAACAGCAGGCACCTCGAAGCACTGGAGAAGAATCATCAACGCTGTCTCCGCAAGATTGGCAGGATAGGCGCACCAACATCAGTGTTGTCGCTGAGGTCAACATCCCCAGCATCGAAGCACTGACTGCACTCAATCAGCTCTGATGGACTGGCCACATCGTCCCAAAACAAAGTGCTCTACTCGGAGCTCCGACAGGGCCAGCGAGTCCCAGGAGTGCAGAGGAAATGTTTAAGGGATATGCTCAAAAGTATCCTTGCAAAAGTGCAACATCCCCACTGAAAAATGGAAATCCCTGGCCCAAGACCACTCAAAGTGGAGGAGAAGCATTCAGGAAGGTGCCGAACACCTTGAGCCTCTTTGCTGGGAGCAAGCGGAAGTCAAGCGCAAACAGCGGAAGGTCTGTGAGACAAGCCAAGCACCCCACCCACCCGTCCCTTCAACTACCATCTGCTCCACCTGTGACAGAGACTATAGGTCCCGCATTGCACTCTCAGGTGGTGGTCGCACGTCCCGACCCTTCTCCCTATCTTCTCCTTCCTCTTCCCACCCCCCTATTCTCACGATCTTCTTCCTCTGCCTAGTCCACCCGAGCTTCCCATGGGGCGATCAAGCAAACCATGCCTTTGGCTTTGGATAGAGCTCAAGTCAAACTTTGGATTTTTTCTTGGCAGAGCCCGTGATTCCCACTCTCAAACCCCCTACTGTTAGCTAGCCTGTGAGCTGTCTTAATATCTCAGTTACTCCCATTGTTACGGGAGGTTTCCTCCTGAGTGCGCCTTTCCTGCCTCTCCTTGCGCAACTCATCCACTAATCTGTTCCCGTGGCCCTTGTGGCTGACTGCTCCTCTGACTCTTGGAGCAGTCAGCCTACCACCCTGCTTCCTGAGCAGCTGCACTCGCTTCTGCAAACACAGGAGCCAAATGGCCTTTTCTTTTGCCTTTTTGTGCTCCTTACTTCCCGTCCACTCAGCAGCTTTGTCCTCAGGACTCAGCCCGCAACAGGTCTAACAGCCACAGCTGTTTCACGTTAACTTTTCCCAATACATACAAGGAAATCCTATCCCCCATTGCCGATCTCTTGACCTTGAGATCTTCCATAACTGTCCGCTCACTCAAATACCAGGGTCACTTCATGGTCGCCAGATTCTGTAAGTTGTTTTGCCCTTTGGTGGTTTCGAATCACCTCCCCTTACAAAAGTTCTAGACCCGGGAATTACATTAGTGAAAAGAATATATTCATTGGATATATTCAAGAGGGAGTTATATGTGGCCCTTACTTTTAAGGGGATCAAGGGGTATGGAGAGAAAGCAGGAAAGGGCTACTGAAGGAATGATCAGCCATGATCCTATTGAATGGCAATGCAGGCTCAAAGGGCCGAATGGCCTACTCCTGCACCTATTTTCTATGTAATACACAGTTCTAGACAGATCTTTTGGTTTCAACCGTCACAATGCTTTTCTTCGAGTTAAAGCACACACCTGCTTCCAATAAAACACAACCTGGTGGTGTAAAGCAAACAAACAGTACAACATGCAACACTGGCCCGTCTGAACAGACCCCTATCGCAAAGTACCCACTGCTTAGCTCAATAGGGCACCACCGAATCCTATCGATGCGAACGCCTATGATCCGCGCAGAAACCTCCCCACTAAACCCTTAAGGCTTAGTTGGGACACACGACACCCCTTCACAATATACGGTGGTCTTTAAGATGTGTGAGCTGTGATAATGCTCACCAGTTACCCCTCTGGCTTACTCGCTGCTTCTCCCGATGAGTGAGGCTCTCTTTCCTTGTAGATGGTGATTTCTTTTCTCCGTCCCAGACAGAGTGCTCAGTCCTTGAGTGTATTGAACGAAGCAAGCAAGCAGAGAAGAGGAGAGAGAGAGAGAGAGAGAGAGAGATGGCTGTAATCTGCCGTCTTTTATACCGGAAAAATGGTTTTGAATTCTCGCGCCAAAAGTCAGTCCTTTGCCTCGGGCAGTCCAATTAAAAAGCAATGAATCACATCTTCGACCTGTGCCTTTGTTACTGGGCTGTTCCCGGGGATAAAGGCTCCAACAAGTCTGGGTGGCCAATTGGCTTCCTTTGTCCTGAGATTCCCGCACTCCGGGGCTCTCAGTCATTTCGATGACATGAGCACTGACCAGTTAACCTGATCTCTCACTGATGGGCTCCCATTACATGACAAAGGGTCCTCCTTCCTGCGATTTCAGCAATTGATCCATCACCACCCACCTGATGTGTATTCCTGTGGAACATATCGACCTATCCCAGTCCGCTGTCTGCTCTTCTGCAGTAACAGAAAATATGGAAAAGCGAAGTCCAAAATGTTTACGCTGATGCTGTCGATGTTTACGCCGATTCTTACAGTCCCCCCTTTGATATTTGAAGAATCCCTCTGGAATAACAAACGCCCGCTGGAGAAAAAACATTGTGGTCTTCAACCAACCCTATATACTTTACTTTTAAACATCCCTTAAAATACAACACGAAACACATTTGAACAACATATTTACAGAGAAAAACTTTCAGGTTCTACCTTTAACCAAGGCCTCCCACTGACTTAGGAGCACCTTGCTTTACCTTTCGCAAGACAGCCGAAACAAATACATAACAATGAGAAACTGTGGGGACATGAGTGTGTAAGCAAATCCGGATCCACGGGGGGAACTTCTACATTCAAACCAATGTCCCACCAGGGTGGGGAATTTATCCCTTTAAATTCCTCTGTGTTCCGGTTTGTCTGTTCCAATGTAAAATAATTTTTCTGCGAGAGCTCGACGTTGTGAGCTGTTCGGGCGCAAAAAATGAATCTGATATCCGAACTGTGTGATGTACTGCTGCAGATTATGGATTGTGTTGTTCACCGTGATGTGTACCGTGGATGGCTCTGGGATTGGAAGGATGCACTCTTGGGCCACTTTGAACTTCGGTGTGGGGTTTGAAGCAGAAAGTTGTGTCGGTGACCGGACACCAAATGTCGCGGTGCACCCAGTACTGGTCCACACTCGTCGTGACGCAGTACGTCCCGTTGCCCGCATATGCTACCCGAAGTGGAAGGTGGCTCTAGGCCATCACCTCCATGGTGCAATTAATAGGCTCTGCACTCTGATTCAAACCCGCACTCTGGCTGATCAAACGCATTCAAGTGCTGGGGACACAATATGACGTGTGCGCCCCTGCTCTGGCACCCCTTGAGGTCAGTGCCGGTCATGACGTGCTCCCACGTTATCACAAACAGTGGGGCCCCATGCTGCCATACATTCATCCCCTCCCATAAGACGCCAATGTTTTCCATTCGGTATACCGGCGCTGACTGTGATGTCCCGCCCATTACCGGCATACGCAACACAATCCCCATAACAGAGTGGCTGGACCGACCGCAATCCACTGGGACTGGGTAGGCTTCGGAAGCTAAACGGAGCTGACACAGACTCATGTGTCTCCAGCTCCGCGATGACCTCTTTTAAGTGAATAGCCATCGCCTGGTCCTCCTTTAGCTCTGACCCTACCACTTCGTCCCTTCCAACAGGATTTTCCGCAGCTGGTCCTGTAAACCGCTAACCTGCATCTGCAGCTGCACATCGTCCATACTATTGATGAGAGATTACCCGCGCTAAACGCCGTAGCGACATCATTGAGCACCCCTCGCCTCTGCCTCCCCAGACTAATGTTATTGTACACTCCCATGTTGTACAACTTTTCCCGACTCACATCCCCGTAACTGAGTTCAAAGAACTGGCAGAACATTTCTTTAATGAGCGCCTCATACAGCTGCTCAGTTCCTTTTGGACACCACTCGGGCAGATGTACCCCGGTTAAGTTTAAAATGATCGATGCAACCGAGTAATGCAACCCCTGGAATAGAACCTTCCAGGTCAGGACTAAAACTAAACCATTCCCTGAGTCTGGTGTGGTGGCGGGACACCTAACTTCTGTCGCCTGTATTGATGGGGCTGTGGGCAGGGGCTTCCTCTTGTGTGCGACAAGCTCACTGGAATTTATTGTGTTGGGAGGGTCTGGGATCACGCAGGAGTCCATACTGCGATCCCATCTGATCCCAGCCCCGGGGTCCTGCCATTGCCTTGAAAAGGCAATTGACACACCCGCTGGGCAGATCCGTTCCAATCCCCCACATACACACATAAATTCCCTGTTCCATGTTCCACCACTTGTCCCAGCACACTTCCACTCCCCCGTGTCCCTGTAATCTGTCGGTAGGTATCATTCCCTAGTCTCTCCCAGTCCGCTGTCTGGTTCCCCGAGTCCTGACTCAATTTACTGAGCCACCACCACGGTCCCAGGAGAATGTGTCCCTTGCACTTCAAGCATGCGCGCTTGCCCTCGGTCACCCCAACCTGTGTAGCTGTGACCTTCAGTCTGGGACACGGAATGGAAGCCTCCCCGTATGCGAACCCGGCGTGGCTGAAGTATTTCGTCAAATTTGACACCAGCCACTCTGGCCACCTTCCCTCGTGGAAGTAGGCTGCCATCCCGTCCGTGTCTCCTGTCCTACCCCCCCCCGCTGTGTCATGGTGGGTCCGTCCCCCCCAGTACAGCCGTAGAGGAAGGACAACTCGGTGTCTCCTCTCCTGCTTTGCCCCATTCCGGCCAACATCCAAATCATGCTCAGTCTTCGGACTGTCTCCATTCCGTCTTCGGCTTCCTGCAAAACAAAACTATCAAGCACCTTGCTGTGAGAGTGTCTACCTCCACAGGTCTGGTTTCATTACAACCAAAACACTTTAAAAGAAAACTATGTACAATACCACCCGTGCTGCCGGGTGGCCCCGCTAGGGCACTTCTTGCCTGGGCCTTTTACGGCTCCTGGTTGGCGTGTAATGAGGCGTCCACAGCACCCTTAGCCATGGGATTCTGCTGCTCCTTCTTACAGCCCCCATCACGGGGTCCTCGCTGTACCAAACTATGGGAGAAAGACCCGCTTCCACCATGCTGTTTACAGTGCCCTGGTGTTTCTTTCCTTTCCCCCGGGTTAAACAACTTACACTGGTTCACGTGGAACCACTTTGTGCGCCTTGGAAGTTTAACTGCGTAAGGTCCCATATACAGTGGCTCAAACGTCCCGACACCAACATAGTTTTGGACCATCACTTGGCCCCTTACCTTCCACTCGTGCGTTCTCTGGGGCTCAAGCAGCAACCGATCACTCTGGTGCTGCTTCACCATGTGACTGGCTGCCTGCCAATGAATCTGCTTCAACCTCTCGTACAGATTCTTGACAAACTTATCCCGGTTTACTTCTCTCATTTGACCTTCAGTAAGAAGTGGTGCCAGAACATGGGTGGGCGTGTGCATGACCCTCCGGGCTATGAGCTCATGCGGGGAGTGTTCTGGAGAGGCTGGCTCGGACCCATCAAAACTAATGGCGTGACCTCATCCCACCTTTTTGAGGACGGCCCCGTTTCCTTCCGGATCCTTTCTTTGATGGTCCGATTAAGTCGCTCCACAACCCCCGATGACTGTGCGTTGTGAGCCACATGCCATTTACCCTCTATCCCCAGAACCTTCAAGATGGCCTGCATGACTTGCCCCGTGAAGTGGCTCCTTTGGTCATACTCCACGATCTGTGGCAGTCCGCACCTGGAGAACTCTTCCCTTACCAAAATCCTTGCCATCGATAACACCGTGGCTGATCGGCAAGGGAAAGCTTCCACCCACTTCAAGAACACATCTACTAGGACCAAACAGTACTTGTAACCCTCCTTTGTGATGGGCAATGGCCCGATGTAATCGACCTGTACCAACTGTCATGGTCCCTCTACCTTCTCCTGTGCTCCATGGGAACCTTCCTACGTTGCGGATCAGCATTGTTCGCCGCGCACACCAGACAGTCCGCGTGAAAATTGCGGACATCCTCCCTCAGTTGCGGCCACCACCCTGCCCGTTATACCTTTTGACGGGTAGTCTCTGGCCCTGGTTGTCCCGCTCCTGGGCCCCCGTGGGCCAACTGGAGGAATTCCCTCTGGTGCGCCTCGGGAACTATCCACCGATCCCCCTTAAAGAGCATCGCCTCCTTTATGATGATGCCCGCTACCCCGAACGGACCTTCTACCTTCTTGCCCTTAGCTAGCTGCTCCAGAATGACCTTGAGGATGGGATCCTGGCCTGGTCTTGCCTGAAGTCTGGGGCCAATGCTACCCCTGCACTCCCTGGTGTCCCCTCTGTGTCCCGGATCGCTGCTACTGGGCTGGACCCGTATGGATCCCAAAAAACTCCCTCCCTGGCTCCCTCTTTTGTTAACTCATCTGCCCTTTGGTTGCCTTCCTCTCTGGGCTCTCTCAGAGTGAGCCTTTACTTTGTGGATGTAATGCCTTCCTAGGGTCCCCGTGGCCTCCAAGACCATTCTGTTGCTAAGGGCTTCCCGTCTGTGGAAACTGTGTGATCCCAGATGGCCAAGTATTCGGTACATGAATTGCACGTAAACATGGAATCAGAGCAGATGATGTATGGGGCCGGGAAGTTGTCGGCTTGGGTAACAACATACACCCCTGCTGACAGTTCAGCATGCTGGGTGCTTGGGAGTTTAATGGCTCTTGCTATCCCAGCCGTAGGGTCATAAATCCCGCATCTGGCAAAATGCTCCCCATTCACTACCGAACTAGACCAGTCGACGTAGATCTCACGGCCAGTTGGGTGTAACCCGGCCCGGAATCCTACTTCCATGAGCCATACCCCTTCCACCGTACACTTGTGGGCCGTTCCTGGGTAGATCATGTTGGTGGCTAGCTTGGGCTCACCAAGGCCTTGCACTCTCAAATGCATTTGAGAGAGCAATAAAGTCCAGCACGCAATGCGCGCACTGCTCACCGTGCCGTCCTTTATCCTCCCATCTAATTACATCTGAGTGGGGGTATGGTGGGTTACTAAAACGATCAAGAACGATCCCGTAAAGAGCTGTGAGCGCTTTATGGCCCAATGCATGGCTAGGAGATGCCTCTCGCAATTGGAATATCCCCCTTCTACATCCGTGAGGACTCTTGATGAGTACATCACGGGCCTCAGCTTGCCGTGCTGCTCCTGGAGCAGCACCGTGCTCAAAATGTCCCCGCTGACTGCTACTTCCAAAAAGAAGTCCTCCCCACCATTAATCGCCCCTAATGTGGGTGCCGTCTGCAGGTCTCCATTGAGGCGATTAAACACTGCCGTGCAGTGCTCATCCAACTCCCTTGCAGAGGGGCTGTTGCGGCGGCGTAATCTTACATAAAATCCCTGCAGTACCCCATGAGCCCCACGAAGGATCTCATGGCCGGCACGGTCATGGGGGCTGGTAACTCCTGTCCCGCCTTCCATTTGGCCTGAGGAAATTTACTTCCCTCTGACCGATCGGAGTTTTCTTAGGATTGACCTTGAACTCTGTCTCTCTCAGCAGCGGACCATGCTCCTCCCACTCATCATAGCACAAAAGTAAATCATCCACATACTGCACCAACTGCTTGGGTCGAATAGAAACAGAGAAAATAGGTGCAGGAGTAGGCCATTCAGCCCTTCGAGCCTGCACCGCCATTCAATTAGTTCATGGCTGAACATGCAACTTCAGTACCCCATTCCTGCTTTCTTGCCATACGCCTTGATCCCCCTAGTCGTAAGGACTACATCTAACTCCTTTTTGAATATATTTAGTGAATTGGCCTCAACAACTTTCTGTGGTAGAGAATTCCACAGGTTCACCACTCTCTGGGTGAAGAAGTTTTTCCTCATCTTGGTCCTAAATGGCTTACCCCTTATCCTTAGAATGTGACCCCTGGTTCTGGACCTCCCCAACATTGTGAACATTCTTCCTGCATCTAACCTGTCTAAACCCATCAGAATTTTAAACGTTTCTATAAGGTCCCCTCTCATTCTTCTGAACTCCAGTGAATACAAGCCCAGTTGATTTAGTCTTTCTTGATAGGTCAGTCCTGCCATCCCGGGAATCAGTCTGGTGAACCTTCGCTGCACTCCCTCAATAACAAGAATGTCCTTCCTCAGGTTAGGAGACCAAAACTGTACACAATACTCCAGGTGTGGCCTCACCAAGGCCCTGTACAACTGTAGTAACACCTCCCTGCCCCTGTACTCAAATCCCCTCGTTATGAAGACCAACATGCCATTTGCTTTCTTAACCGCCTGCTGTACCTGCATGCCAACCTTCAATGACTGATGTACCATGACACCCAGGTCTCGTTGCACCTCCCCTTTTGCTAATCTGTCACCATTCAGATAATAGTCTGTTTCTCTGCTTTTACCACCAAAGTGGATAACCTCAAATTTATCCACATTATACTTCATCTGCCATGCATTTGCCCACTCACCTAACCTATCCAAGTCGCTCTGCAGCCCCATAGCATCCTCCTCGCAGCTCACACTGCCACCCAACTTAGTGTCATCTGCAAATTTGGAGATACTACATTTAATCCCCTCATCTAAATCATCAATGTACAGTGTAAACAGCTGGGGCCCCAGCACAGAACCTTGCGGTACCCCACTACTCACCGCCTGCCATTCTGAAAAGTACCCATTTACTCCTACTCTTTGCTTCCTGTCTGACAACCAGTTCTCAATCCATGTCAGCACACTACCCCCAATCCCATGTGCTTTAACTTTGCACATTAATCTCTTGTGTGGGACCTTGTCGAAAGCCTTCTGAAAGTCCAAATATACCACATCAAATGGTTCTCCCTTGTCCACTCTACTGGAAACATCCTCAAAAAATTCCAGAAGATTTGTCAAGCATGATTTCCCTTTCACAAATCCATGCTGACTTGGACCTATCATGTCACCTCTTTCCAAATGCACTGCTATGACATCCTTAATAATTGATTCCATCATCTTACCCACTACCGATGTCAGGCTGACCGGTCTATAATTCCCTGTTTTCTCTCTCCCTCCTTTTTTAAAAAGTGGAGTTACATTGGCTACCCTCCACTCGATAGGAACTGATCCAGAGTCAATGGAATGTTGGAAAATGACTGTCAATGCATCTGCTATTTCCAAGGCCACCTCCTTAAGTACTCTGGGATGCAGTCCATCAGGCCCTGGAGATTTATTGGCCTTCCATCCCATCAATTTCCCCAACACAATTTCCCGACTAATAAGGATTTCCCTCAGTTCCTCCTCCTTACTAGACCCTCTGACCCTTCTTATATCCGGAATGTTGTTAGTGTCCTCCTTAGTGAATACCGAACCAAAGTACTTGTTCAATTGGTCCGCCATTTCTTTGTTCCCCGTTATGACTTCCCCTGATTCTGACTGCAGGGGACCTACATTTGTCTTTACTAACCGTTTTCTCTTTACATATCTATAGAAACTTTTGCAATCCGTCTTAATGTTCCCTGCAAGCTTCTTCTCGTACTCCATTTTCCCTGCCCTAATCAAACCCTTTGTCCTCCTCTGCTGAGTTCTAAATTTCTCCCAGTCCCCGGGTTCACTGCTATTTCTGGCCAATTTGTATGCCACTTCCTTGGCTTTAATACTATCCCTGATTTCCCTTGATAGCCACGGTTGACCCACCTTCGCTTTTTTATTTTTATGCCAGACAGGAATGTACAATTGTTGTAGTTCATCCATGCGGTCTCTAAATGTCTGCCATTGCCCATCCACAGTCAACCCCTCAAGTATCATTCGCCAATCAATCCTAGCCAATTCACACCTCATACCTTCAAAGTTAGCCTTCTTTAAGTTCTGGACCATGGTCTCTGAATTAACGGTTTCATTCTCCATCCTAATGCAGAATTCCACCATATTATGGTCACTCTTCCCCAAGGGGCCTCGCACAACGAGATTGCTAATTAATCCTCTCTCATTACACAACACCCAGTCTAAGATGGCCTCTCCCCTCGTTGGTTCCTCGACATATTGGTCTAGAAAACCATCCCTTATACACTCCAGGAAATCCTCCTCCACCATATTGCTTCCAGTTTGGTTAGCCCAATCTATGTGCATATTAAAGTCACCCATTATAACTGCTGCACCCTTATTGCATGCACCCATAATTTCTTGTTTGATGCCCTCCCCAACATCACTACTACTGTTTGGAGGTCTGTACATAACTCCCACTAACGTTTTTTGCCCTTTGGTGTTCTGCAGCTCTACCCATATAGATTCCACATCATTCAAGCTAATGTCATTCCTAACTATTGTATTAATCTCCTCTTTAACCAGCAATGCTATCCCACCTCCTTTTCCTTTTATTCTATCCTTCCTGAATGTTGAATACCCCCGGATGTTGAGTTCCCAGCCCTGATCATCCTGGAGCCATGTCTCCGTAATCCCAATCACATCATATTTGTTAACATCTATTTGCACAGTTAATTCATCCACCTTATTACGGATACTCCTTGCATTAAGACACAAAGCCTTCAGGCTTGTTTTTTTAACACCCTTTGTCCTTTTAGAAATTTGTTGTACAGTGGCCCTTTTTGTTCTTTGTCTTGCGTTTCTCTGCCCTCCACTTTTTCTCATCTCCTTTCTGTTTTTTGCTTTTGTCTCCTTTTTGTTTCCCTCCGTCTCCCTCCATTGGTTCCCATTCCCCTGCCATATTAGTTTAACTCCTCCCCAACAGCACTAGCAAACACTCCCCCTAGGACACTGGTTCCGGTCCTGCCCAGGTGCAGACCGTCCGGTTTGTACTGGTCCCACCTCCCCCAGAACCGGTTCCAATGCCCCAGGAATTTGAATCCCTTCCTGCTGCACCACTGCTCAAGCCACGTATTCATCTGCGCTATCCTGCGATTCCTACTCTGACTAGCACGTGGTACTGGTAGCAATCCCGAGATTACTACTTTTGAGGTCCCACTTTTTAATTTAGCTCCTAAAATTCGTTTCGTAGGACCTCATCCCTTTTTTTACCTATGTCGTTGGTACCAATATGCACCACTACAACTGGCTGTTCTCCTCCCTTTTTAGAATGTCCTGTACCCGCTCCGAGACATCCTTGACCTTTGCACCAGGGAGGCAACATACTATCCTGGAGTCTCGGTTTCGGCCGCAGAAACGTCTATCTATTCCCCTAGCAATTGAATCCCCTATCACTATCGCTCTCCCACTCTTTTTCCTGCCCTCCTGTGCAACAGAGCCAGCCACGGTGCCATGAACTTGGTTGCTGCTGCCCTCCCCTGATGAGTCATCTCCCTCAACAGTACTCAAAGCAGTGTATCTGTTTTGCAGGGGGATGACCACAGGGGACCCTTGCACTACCTTCTTTGCACTGCTCTTCCTGCTGGTCTTCCATTCCCTATCTGGCTGTGGACTCTTCTCCTGTGGTATGACCAACTCGCTACACGTGCTACTCAAGTCATTCTCAGCATCGTGGATGCTCCAGAGAGAATCCACCCTCAGCTCCAACTCCGCAACGCGGACCGTCAGGAGCTGGAGGTGGATACACTTCCCGCACATGTAGTCTTCAGGGACACGGGAGTCGTCCCTGAGTTCCCACATGGTACAGGAGGAGCATAACACGCGACCGAGCTCTTCTGCCATGACTTAACCTTTAGATAGGCAACAATAATGTTAAAGTTTACTCACTGTTAGAGAAGAAAGAAAAACTACTCACCAATCACTTACCCGTTTGGCTGTGACGTCACCTTTCTGTTTCTTTTTACTTCTTTTTTGCCTTCTCCCTGTAGCTGCACAAGCCACGCCTTTGATAGGCCTCCGACCCCGGACTCGCGCTGCTCCAACTGCTGCCGCCTCACTCTCCCGCTGAGTCTGCTGAATCCCTTTAAGTCGTCTGCCATGCATTGGTGGAATATGGAGGGGCTGTTATGAAATCCCTGGGGAAGGCATGTCCATGTGTACTGCTGTCCTTTAAAAGTGAAGGCAAACTTGTACTGGTCTTCCCATTTTGGGGAATGGACCAAAACCCGTTTGAAATATCCAGCACCGTGAACGTAGTTTCGGTTGCTGGAATACTCCCCATCAGGTCAGCTACGGCCCCGACTGTGGGCACCCAGGCTGGGATGTTTTTGTTGAGCATCCGATAGTCCACGGTGGCTCTCCACGACTGGTCCAGTTTCCTAACCGGCCAAAGTGGCGAGTTCACGTGTGTGGCTATGGGTCTCAACACTTCCTGTGTTACCAGGGATCCCAGTGCTGTCTCCAAGTCAGCCTCTGCCTCTGGGGAAACTATACTACTTCTGTGTCCATGATATGGTGAACCCCCTGTACTCAGACTGCCACCCCTGTCACCCTGCCACAGTCGTGCTTTTGTGTGGCAAACAATGAGAGATTGTCCCGCACATTCGCCAGGAACTTGGCCGGAGTAGTATTGACCTATTGCTCGAGGTCGTAACTCCCCTTTGGCTTCATGGTACACATGTTGCCTTTTCCTTCTCGTTTCCTTGGGATCACTGCAACTTCTTTCTGCTTATCGGAACCCACTGCTCCCCAAAGGTAGTGATTCCTCAAATCCACTATCATTCTGTGGGCTAACAAAGTCGGCTCCTAGTACTCCGGACCCTGGCTGCTCCCACTTTATTAGTAGGCATTCCCACCTGGTGTGGAGGGATCCTAAATCTATGGCGAACAGCCTGGACATTGCCTCCACCTGCTCGTTCCCGGTGAACCCCTCGAGGCTGAATGGAACTTTCAAAAGGCTTTTGACAAGGTCCCACACAAGAGATTGGTGTGCAAAATCAAAGAACATGGTATTGGGGGTAATATACTGACGTGGATAGAGAACTGGTTGGCAGACAGGAAGCAGAGAGTCGGGATAAACGGGTCCTTTTCAGAATGGCAGGCAGTGACTAGTGGAGTGCCACAGGGCTCAGTGCTGGGACCCCAGCTCTTTACAATATACATCAATGATTTAGATGAAGGAATTGAGTGCAATTTCTCCAAGTTTGCAGATGACACTAAACTGGGTGACGGTGTGAGCTGTGAGGGGGACGCTAAGAGGCTGCAGGGTGACTTAGACAGGTGAGGTGAGTGGGCAAATGCATGCCAGATGTAGTATAATGTGGATAAATGTGAGGTTATCCACTTTGGGGGCAAAAACGCAAAGATAGAATAATATCGGAATGGTGGCAGATTAGGAAAAGGGGAGGTGCAATGAGACCTGGGTGTCATGGTTCATCAGTCATTGAAAGTTAGCATACAGGTGCAGCAGACAGTAAAGAAGGCAAATGGTATGTTGGCCTTCATAGCTAGGGGATTTGAGTATAGGAGCAGGGAGGTCTTACTGCAGTTGTACAGGGTCTTGGTGAGGCCTCACCTGGAATATTGTGTTCAATTTTGGTCTCCTAATCTGAGGAATGACGTTCTTGCTATTGAGGGAGTGCAGCGAAGGTTCACCAAACTGATTCCCAGGTTGGCCGGACTGATATTTGAGGAAAGACTGGATCAACTGGGCCTTTATACATTGGAGTTTAGAAGGATGAGAGGGGATCTCATAGAAACATACAAGAAAGATTCTGACGGGACGGGATAGGTTATATGCGGGTAGATTGTTCCCGATGTTGGGGAAGTCCAGAACCAGGGGGTACACTCTTAGGATAAGGGGTAGGCCATTTAGGACTGAGATGAGGAGAAACTTTTTCACTGAGTTGTTAACCTGTGGAATTCCCTACCGCAGAGTGTTGTTGATGCCAGTTCATTGGATATATTCAAGAGGGAGTTAGATATGCCCTTATGGCTAAAGGGATCAAGGGGTATGGAGAGAAAGCAGGAAAGGGGTACTGAAGGAATGATCAGCCATCATCTTATCGAATGGTGGTGCAGGCTCAAATGGCCGAATGGCCTACTCTTGCACCTATTTTCTATGAACCTTGCTGGACCAGGGTGAATCGGTCGGGTTGCTCGAATGGATCACTGTGCTCGAAGCCCCGGTGTGCACCAAGTACTTCCCCTCTACCTTCTCCACCCCCATTCTCATGCATGGTCTACTCCACTCATCATACGTGAGCAAACACAGGTGCTCAGGTTGGGTGCGCGCTAGTCAGGGTGGTGGGATTACCGGAGTGGTCGGGATTTCCCGGCTCACAGCAGCTTCTACCCTTCTTCCCTGCTCTGGCACAAAAACTGTCCGAAAGGCGGCCACCAGAACTTCAATTTGTTCCGCGATTGGTCCTTTCGCCTCAGACACTGGAGGATCCCCTTTGCCTCAGACACTGGAGGATCCCCTTTGTCTTGCCCGCTCCTCGGGGCCGGGCAGTCTTTCCTCCAGTGTGCCATCTGCAAACACCCGAAACACGTCCTAGCCTTCTCTGCGCTAACCCCTTCCTGACGCCATTCCTTTTTACTGGCCTCACTGGCCTTTATTTCCTGTAGCTTGCCCTTACTTGGTTTGACCTTCTCCTCTGAGCGGTTTTAAAGCCCAGGCTCATGTGACGGAGCACTCCGGCCTCCGTATTTGTGAGGTCCTCCGCTTTTGCCACGAGGGTCCTGAGCCAATGGTTTCTCGGGCCCCCCACAACTGTGCTCTGTCGAGCACCCCACCCATGGCCATTTCGTAGACGGGCCAGAGCCTGTCCGTGAATGCCTGAGGTGCTTCCCCTGTCAGTCGCTCTAGAGAACGGACTACCCAGAGTGTGATCCACGGCTCTCAGGATTTCCTCCGTTAAGCCGGCCATGGTCCCCTGTCCCAGTTTGGTTTCGGCGGACAGGGCCTGATATATATTTCCATCCAGGGAAAACAGGAAGAGTTTGTGAGCCTCGGCCTCACTACAACCGTTAATCCCCCCAACCTGGTCCACCTCAGTGAAGTGAACTGAGGGGTCCCCTTCTTTCCTTAACTTTGGCGCCCCCGAGATCATATTCTGCAGCTGCGGGGTGGTGAATGGAACCAGGAAATCACTTTGCAGCGCACCCTGACCTGCGCCGTCTATGGGTGGGCCAAACTTCTGCTGCCGTTTGTGACACATCGGTCCCTTTGGCGCTTCAGGCGGTTGTCAGACATCCCTATCCTTGCCATCTTCTTCCTCTTCCCAGTCCACCCGAGCTTCCCCTGGGATGATCAAGCAAACCATGCCTTTGGCTTTGGATCGAGCTCGAGTCAAACTTTGGATTTTTTTCTTGGTCGGGCTCGTGATTCCCACTCTCAAACCTCCTACGACTAGCTAGCCTGAACGCTGCCTTAATATCTCGCAGTTGCCTTTCCAGCCCGTCAACTTTACCCATTAAATGGGCGTTCTCCTCCCGTACAACTTGCTTGTTGAACTTCGCCTCAGTGCCCTGGCATTGCAGGTACTCCCTGGTGTTACGGGAGGTTTCCTCCTGAGTGCGCCTTTCCTGCCTCTCCTCGTGTAACTCATCCACTAATCTGTTCCCCATTTGTGGCCCTTGTGGCTGACTGCTCCTCTGACTCTTGGAGCTCTGCCTTAAGCTTACCACCCTGCTCCCTGAGCAGCTGGACTTGCTTCTGCAAACACAGGAGCCAAATGGCAGTTTCTTTTGCCTTTTTGTGATCCTTACTCCCAGTCCACTAGGAAGCTTTTTCCCTCAGGTCTAACAGGTCCAACACCCACTGCTGTGTTACATTAACTTTTCCAAATACGTACGAGGAAATCTTATCCCCCATTGCCGATCTCTTGATTCATTGCTTTTTACATTGCGAAGGGACTGACCGCGGAATAATTTGATGTTCTGGTGGCTGTCCTTCAGACAGTTTTTGCGCCACAGCAGGTAAATCCCGAACGCTCCGGTAGTCCCCCCATAACTGTCTTTTCACACAAATACCAGGGTCCCTTGGTGGTCACCAGATTCTGCAAGTGGTTTTGCCCTTGGTGATTTCGAATCACCCCCCTTACAACAGTTCTAGACCCAGAAATTACAGTAGTAAACAGAATACTATTATAGATAGATCTTTTGGTCTCAACCATCACAATGCTTTTATTCAAGTTGAAACACACACCTGCTTCCAGTAAAACACACCCTGGTGGTGTAAAATAAACAAACAGTACAACATACAACACTGGCCCATCTGAACAGGCCCCTATCGCAAAGTTCCCATGACTAAAACACCCCTGCTTGGCTCAATAGGGCACCACCGAATCTGTCCAACAGACTGTGTGTACACCTATGCCCCACGCTAAAACCTCCCCACTAAATCCTTAAGGCTTGGTTGGGACACACGACATCCCTTCGCACTATGCAGTGGTCTTTAAGGATGTGTGGGCTGGGATAATGTTCACCAGTTACCCCTCTGGCTTACTCACTGCTTCTCCCGATGAGCGAGGCTCTCTTTGGTCGTAGATGGTGGTTTCTTCTCTCTGTCCCAGACAGAGTGCTCAGTTCTTGAGTGTGTTGAAGGAAGCAAGCAAGCATAAAAGAGGAGAACGAGAGAGATGGCTGCAAACTGCCATCTCTTACACCTGAAAAATGGTTCTGAATTCTTGAGCCAAAAACCAGTCATTTGCCTGAGACAGTCTAACTAAAAAGCAGTGAATGACATCTTCAGCCTGTGCCTTTGTTACTGGGTTGTTCCTGGGGATAAAGACTCCAACGAATCTGGGTGGCCAAATGGCTTCCTTTGTCCTGAGGTTCCCGCACTCCAGGGCTCTCAGTCATTTCGATGGTTTGAGCACTGACCAGTTAACCTGACCTCTCGCTGATAGAGAACCCTTTGTCATGTAATGGGAACCCATCAGCCATCTTCCTGCAATTTCAGCCATTGACCCATCTCCGCCTATCTGATGTGTATTCCTGTGGAACATGTCTGGACCTATCCCAGTCTGCTGTCTGCTCTTCTGCAGTAATAGAAAATATGGAAAAACAAAGTCCAAAACATAAAGTCCAAAATGTTTATGCTGATGCTGTTTACACCACTTTGTCCAAGGTTGAGACCTTCCGGTTGTCCTTTCCTTCCCCTAGCCCACCAAGCCAAACTTCCTCTAAGGGAGCCCTCTGCCCGAGCCTCACATCTTTCTCCAGTTTCTTTCCGATCTCCCCTCATGACCTTTCCGATCTCATCCTGTCTATGAGATGCACTTCATGCTCCCTTGACCCTATTCTCACCAAACTGCTGATCATCCAACTTCCTTTTCTGGCTCCCATGTTAGCTGACACTGTTAATGGTTCACTCTCCTCAGGTACTGTCCCCTCTCCCTAAAATCTGCTGTTATCACCGCTCTCCACAAAAAAAGAAATCAACCCTCAACCCGTCCTTGCAAACTACCACCTCATCTCCAACATCCCTTTCGTCTCCAAATTCTTGAACGTGTTGTTGCCTCCCAAATCCGTGCCCATCTTTCCCGCAATTCCATGTTTGAATTCCTCCAATCCAGTTTCTGCCCCTGCCACAGTACCGAAATGGCTCTCAAAGTCACAAATTACATCCTTTGTGACTGTGACAAAGGTAAGCTATCCCTTCTCATCCTTCTTAACTTTGACATGTTTGACCACTCTATCCTTCTCCAATGCCTCTCCGCCGTCATCCAGTTGGGTGGGCTGCACTCGCCTGGTTCCATTCTTATCTATCGAATTGTAGCCAGAGAATCACCTGCAATGACTTCTCTTCCCACCGCCAGATCGTTACCTCTGGTGTCCTCCAAGGATCTATCCTAGGCTCCCTCTTATTTCTCATCTACATGTTGCCCCTTGGCAATGAAGTTTTAGGGAATGAAGCTGGGCAGGTGGAAGGAGTATCAGTGGGAGAGCATTTTGGTGCTGGTGATCATAATTCAGTTAGATTTAGGGTAGTTATGGAAAAGGACAAAGATAGACCAGAAATAAAAGTTCTCAATTGGAGGAAAGGCAATTCTACCAAACTGAGATGTGATTTAGCCAAAGTGGACTGGAAACAGCTACTTGAAGGTAAATCAGTCAGAGCAGTGGGAGGTATTCAAATAGATCCTGAGGGTTCAGTTTCCCTTGAAGAAAAAGGGTGGGTCAAACAAATCTAGAGCCCTCTGGATGTCAAGGGGCATACAGGGTAAGTAAAGAAAAAAAGGGAGGCTTATGACAGAGGGCTCAATGCTGCAGAAAGTCTAGAGGAGTATAGGAAGTGCAGGGGTGAAATTAAAAAAATAAATTTGGAAAGTAACGAGAGCATGAAAAAATGTTGGCAAGTAAAATCAAGGAAAACCTAAATATGCTTTATTAATACATTAAGAGCAAAAGGATAACTAAAGAAAGAGTAGGGCCTATTAGAGACCATAAAGTTTGATGGACACCCTCAAAGCCTCCTTGATAAAATGCAACATCCCCACCGACACCTGGGAGTCTCTGGCCAAAGACCGCCCTAAGTGGAGGAAGAGCATCCATGAGGCACTGAGTACCTCGAATCTCATCGTCGAGAGCATGCATAAAACAAGCGAAGGCAGCAGAAGGAGTGTGCGGCAAACCAGACTCCCCACTCACCCTTTCCTTCAACAATTGTCTGTCCCATCTGTGACAGAGACTGCAATTCTCATATTGGACTGTTCAGTCACCCAAGAACTCTTCCTCGACTTCAAGGGACTGCTTATGATGATGAATCTGTGTGTGGAGGCAGAAGACGTGGGTATGGTTCTTAATGAATACTTTGCGTCTGTTTTCAGAAAAGAGAGGGGCGATGCAGACACTGCACTCAGGGAGGAGTGTGAAATATTAGAAAAAATAACCATTGAGAGAGAGGCAGTAATAATTGGTTTAGCATCTTTGATAAATCCTCAGGCCTGGATGAAATGCATCCCAGGCTGTTTAGAGAAGCAAAAGAATAGTAGAGGCTCTGACCATCATTTTCCAATCTTCTCTGGCTACAGATGTGATGCCAGAGGACTGTCGATGTGGTACATTTGTTTAAAAATGGAGATAGGGATAGACAGAGTAATTACAAGCCAGTTGGCCCAATTTCAGTGGTGGGAAATTATTGGAGAAAATTCAGAGCGATAGACTAAACCTTCATTTCGTAAGACATGGATTAATCATGGACAGCCAGCATGGATTTTTTGAGGGAAGATGGTGTTTGACTAACTTGATTGAATTTTTTGAGGAGGTAACATGGAGGGCCGATGAGGGTACTGCAAATGGATGTTAGCAAGGCTATTGTTAACGTCCCACATGGCAGACTGGTAATGAAAGGAAAAGTCCATGGGATCCAAGGGAAAGTGGCAAGTTGAATCCAAATTAACCTCAGAGTCAGGAAGCAAAATATAATGGTTTATGGGTGTTTTTGTGACTTCCAGTGGGGTGCTTCCCCACTGCTTCCAGTGGGGTTCCACAGTGCTCATAGGAACATAGAAAATAGGTGCAGGAGCTGGCCATTCGGCCCTTCGAGCCTGCAACGACATTCAATGAGTTCATGGCTGAACATGCAACTTCAGTACCCCATTCCTGCTTTCTTGCCATACCCCTTGATCCCCCTAGTAGTAAGGATTACATCTAACTCCTTTTTGAATATATTTAGTGAATTGTCCTCAACAACTTCCTGTGGTAGAGAATTCCACAGGTTCACCACTCTCTGGGTGAAGAAGTTTCTCCTCATCTCGGTCCTAAATGGCTTATCCCTCATCCTTAGACTGTGACCCCTGGTTCTGGACTTCCCCAACATTGGGAACATTCTTCCTGCATCTAACCTGTCTAAACCCGTCAGAATTTTACACGTTTCTATGAGATCCCCTCTCATTTTTCTGAACTCCAGTGAATACAAGCCCAGTTGAGCCAGTCTTTCTTCATGTGTCAGTCCCGTCATCCCAGGAATCAGTCTGGTGAACCTTCGCTGCACTCCCTCAATAGCAAGAATGTCCTTCCTCAAGTTAGGAGACCAAAACTGTACACAATACTCCAGGTGTGGCCTCACCAAGGCCCTGTACAACTGTAATAACACCTCCCTGTCCCTGTACTCAAATCCCCTCGCTATGAAGGCTAAAATGCCATTTGCTTTCTTAACCGCCTGCTTTACCTGCATGCCAACCTTCAATGACTGATGTACCATGACACCCAGGTCTCGTTGCACCTCCCCTTTTCCTAATCTGTCACCATTCAGATAATAGTCTATCTTTCTGTTTTTACCACCGAAGTGGATAACCTCACATTTATCCACATTATACTTCATCTGCCATGCAGTACTGGGTCCCATGCTTTTTGTAGTATATATCAATGATTTAGTCTTGAATGTAGGGGATATGATGAAGAAGTTTGCAGATGATACAAAAATTGGCTGTATGGTTGATAATGAAGAAGAAAGTTGTAGACTGCAGGAAAATATCAAAGAACTGGTCAGGTGGGCAAAACAGTGGCAAATGGAATTCAATCCGGAGAAGTATGAGTTAATGCATTTGGGGAGCGCTAACAAGGCAAGGGAATGCACATTTAAAAAAGGTAGGACACTGAAGTGTGGAGGACCAAAGGGACCTTGGAGTAAATGTCCACAGATCCCTGAAGCTAGCAGGCCACGTAGATACAGTGGTTAAGAAGGTATACGGAATACTTTGCTTTATTAGCTGAGGCTTAGAATACAAGAACAGGGAGGTTATGCTTGAACTGTATCAAACACTAGTTAGGTCGCAGCTCGACTACTGCGTGCAGTTCTGATCGCCACATTACAGGAAAGATGTGATTGCACTAGAGAGGGTACAGACGAGATTTACGAGAATGTTGCCTGGACTGGAGAATTTTAGAAATGAGGAACGATTGGATAGGCTGGGTTTAACTTCTTTGTAACAGAGGAGGCTGAGGGGAGACCTGATTGAGGTGTATAAAATTATGAGGGGCCTAGATAGAGTGGATGGAAACAATCTAGTTTCCTTAGCAGAGGGGTCAACAATTTAAAGTAATTGGTAGGAGGTTTAGAGGGGATTAGAGGGACATGTTTTCACCTAGAGGGTGATGGTGGTCTGGAACTCACTGCCAGAAATCCTCACCACATTTACAAAGTACTTGGATGTGTGCTTGAAGTGTCGTAACCTACTTGGCCACGGACCAAGAGCTGGAAAGTGGGGTTAGGCTGGATAGCTCTTTCGGCCGGTGCGGGCACAATGGGCTGAAACGCCATCCTTCCGTGCTGTAAATTTCTATGAATCTATGATTCTATGAATTATGTTGTTTTATTTTTTCAGTTCTGTGTCGTGTTTAGTTAATAAAATATTTGTTTGAATTAACTTGGGACTATGGAGGTTTAATAAAGCATTAAATGGTAAAAAGCTGACTTTCCTTGTGGTTATGGTGAAATGCTGTGTTATTTTAAATAATGTGAGGGTCTCTAATTCCAGACATGAGGCTTTCCCATGAAAAAAGGGAAAAGACACCCTATAGTTGGAGCAGAATTGGTTCACAGAATGTTTATCGGTAAAGTGATGCTGTTTGTCACTGATTTTTAATGTATATGCATAGATAAACATTTGGTAACATGATGATTTCGTGGCTCACGTTTTGAAAATTGGAACTAAAGGAGAATCTGACATTTATTTACGTATTTAATTGCATTAGGAAATTTTGTGCAAGCTTTAAAAAGGTACAAAGGTGGAGGTTATTTTTTTAACAAGATGTGTTTGGTTCTTTTGGGAAGATTTCTTGAATTTGTGTGAAGTGACGCAATGGCGTCTTACAATGTTTCCCTCAGCCTTCTTATAAACCTACAAAAGGAGTTAAACCTTGCCGCTGACAACTGTTTTCTTAATTCACCAAACAACCACTTTTATATTGCGGAACGTAAACTAATATGGGGCATTATGACATTTCAGTTACTAAACTTAAGTGGATGTTTCCCCATGTTGACAGAAGGAAATTATGGGGGAGAAGTTTGGGTGGTTTGCACCTCCTGTCAGGGTACAAATGACATTTTGCCCAGGAGCACACCACTATCGACTCCCGCTTAATTCTGTGGGAATTTAGCAACGACGCTAAGCAATAGTGACCCGCTCCTACTGGTAGCACCCTCGACCACTGCGCCGGCAATGACATCATCATCACCGTGAGCAGCGACTCGTTTTTGCCCCAGAGTGAAAATTCGGTCGCGCCCCGTGAGGCTGCCGTGGGTAATGCCTGCGACAGCTTTGTGGGCCACGTACCTGGCTTTAGGCTGCTCGTGGGGCGAAAATTAAAGGGGAGATGCAGCCCTGAAAATTTAAAAAATGGCCAACTTACAGCCAAGGTCGCGGCCTTCACATCTTCAAATCTCAGGATCCGTGCCGCAATGTTGCAGCCCGGCACTCCACTTCTGTGCCAGGCTGCTGCCACGGCATCCTGCTCCCCAGTGGTGTAGCGAGGGCCCCTTCTCCCCAATGCAGAGTCCGCAGCACGCCCTCCCCTTCAATGGAAGGCGAGGGTTGTGTGTTCCCGCCAGCGCTACATTTCTCTCTGCGTAGCGCTGGAAAATTCCCGAACGTTAGCGCCCCGGTCATGCCTGCGAGAGGAAGTGGAGCATAAAACGTTCGCTCCAGTTCCTCTTGGGTGCAGAAAGCCCAATTTAGCTGCTGGGGCAGGACTTTTGCACCTGGCACAGGAAGTCCTGCCTTGCAGCTGTTGCTGTCCCCAACCGGGGAGTTATGGAATTTTGTCTCCTATGAATTGATAAATTAATCCCTTGGACTCTTAAGCAGGGAGTGAAATTGGCTATCGTCCCATTCCAGGGATGGCCTCACATAGCCAGATTTGCTTCACTTGATGCTGTACACCTTGGCTGCCACACGATGCGGCAGGTTGGCACCACCCCACCCCAACACCATAAAGCAATGCGACTTTGGGAGGAGTTCTTCAGCCAAGGGGAGAAGGCGATTCAGGAAGATTATTGCGATGAATTTCCCTGTGGCAGACAACAAGGAAACTCCTCTGTAATTACCGCAATCGAACTCGTCACCTTTCTTGAAGATAGTCACGATTGTAGATTCCACCCACTAAGGGCCACAATGGACATGATCTTCACCATGCATCAAATGCGAGAGAAATGCAGGGAGCAGCACCAACCTCAGTACATGGCCTTCTTTACCTCACAAATGCCTTCGACACTGGCAACGATAAGGGATTATGGAAGGTCATCCTCAAATGCAGCTGCCCTCAAAAATGTGTCATAATCCTCCGCCTGCTTCACTATGACATGCAAGCCGTGATCCTGACCAACGGATCCACCACAGACACAATTCATGTATGGACTGGGGTCAAGGAATGCTGTGTCATCGCACCAACGCTCTTCTCGATCTTCCTCGCTGCAATGCTCCATCTCACTCTCAACAAGCTCCTCGCTGGAGTGGAGCTAATCTACAGAACAAACAGGAAATTGTTCCACCTCCATCGCCTCCAGTCTAGATCCAAGGTCGTCCCATCCTCATTCATCAAATTACAGCATGCAGACAACGCTTGCATTTGTGGACACTTGGATGTTGAACTCCAAACCATCGTCAACACCTTCACCGAACTGTTGGAGTGTATGGGACTTACACTAAACATCCATAAGACAGAAGTCCTCTGCCAACTTGCCCCCGCCACACTGTACTGCCCCCGATTATCAAAATCCATGACGAGCCTTGAACTACCTGGACCATTTTCCATACCTCGAGAACCAACAGTCAACAAGGGCAGACGTCGATGATGAAGCCTAACACTGCCTTCAGTGTGCCAGTGCAACTTTCATCGCCGGAGGAAGAGAATGTTTGAAGATTAGGACCTCAAACCTCACAGCAAACTCATGATTTACAGTAGTGATACCCGTTCTCCTATATGTTTCAGAGACATGGACTATGAACAGCAGGCACCTCAAAGCACTGGAGAAGTTTTATCAACACTGCCTCTGCAGGATCCTACAAATCCATTGACAGGATAGGTGCACCAAGATCAGTGTTGTCGCTGAGGTCAAC
This sequence comes from Pristiophorus japonicus, assembly GCF_044704955.1. NCBI lineage: Eukaryota > Metazoa > Chordata > Chondrichthyes > Pristiophoridae > Pristiophorus > Pristiophorus japonicus. Next base: position 177,419,269 of record NC_091990.1, read on the forward strand.
ATTGCCAGCATCAAAGCATTGACTGCACTCGATCAGCTCCGATGGACCGGCCACAATGTCCGCATGTCTGACACGAGAATCCCAAAACAAGCGCTCTACTCGGAGCTCTGACAGGGCAAGCGAGTCCCAGGTGGGCAGAGGAAACGCTTCAAGGACACACTCAAAGCCTCCTTGCAAAAGTGCAACATCCCCACCAACCCCTGGCCAAGACCTCTCAAAGTGGAGGAGAAGTATCCGGGAAGGTGCCGAACACCTAGAGTCTCTTCGCCGGAGCAAGCGGAAGCCAAGAGCAAATAACAGAAGGACTGCGTGACAACCAAAGCACACCACCCACCCGTCCCTTCAACCACCATGTGTCCCACCTGTGACACAGACTGTAGGTCCAGCATTGGACTTAGTCACCTGAGAACTCATTAGTTTGGAAGCAATTCATCCTCGACTCCGAGGGACTGCCCAAGAAGAAGAAAGCAATGCCCAAGTCGTTCCTTCCAGACTCATGAGCATTGCGGGGGTACCATTATGTCTCACCATTCACTACAACTCACTAAGCCACTTCCAAAGGTGCACACAAATGTCCAAGAACGCAAATTGTTGGAAATAAAGATTTCAATGTTTGAACAGCACATTAACAGAAACATTTGTGTATTCTTAGTTGGTATAGTTGGACTAGGATGAGGGCGAGTGCGAGGGATGGCGAGTGAGATGGGGAAGTGATAATGTAGAGAGAGGGATGGGTGGAGGTGCAAGGTAAGCTGGTGTGAGTAAGGATGCGCAGGAGTAGGGTAGGTAAGGCAGAGTGATGGGGTGTGATGAGTGACACAGCAGGATGCAGTTGAGTATGGCTTTGCAGTAATGTTTTGTGATCTACTGAGATCTCAGTAGATCACAAAACATTACTGCAGCCTGGTCCTCCTGATGACATCCCTGCTTGTGTCCTCCTGTACAATGTGCACACAGGCTGTGTTGATCTCCTGGGGAGGTCTCTTTCACCCATGGAAAGGAAAGAGAACCTCCCTGCATGCTGTGACTCTCTATAAGCATACTGATGTAGTCATGGGAGAGTCTGGGTACAGCCATCACCTCTGTGCAGTACTTGTTAGTGTTGCATCATCTCAATGCTGTAGAACACTGACAGCACAACTATCAAAATTAATTTGCACATGGTCCCTTTTGGGATACTTGCTGATGACGCGTCAAGTGACATCAGATCAGTTTCATTCAATTTGCCGGCAAATGTGCTGGGTGGACTTAACAAGCGCAATCAGGAGAAAATCATTCTTCGCGAAGTCTGGAACTGCCACCAACCCCGGCCGCACCACACCCACCGAGGTAGGGGAAATCACGGCCCAAATCTGGTGACAATGTGGACTTAACATTTTGCTCTTCAAGATCTCAGACTTAACGCAGTCAGGGTCATTTGTTATCTTCTGAGACTCAGGCCACGATTGAGCTGACTTCCACGGGTCCATGGTAGGTGGCCCAACTGCTGGCTCCATCCCGCTCTGTGAAATTAATTTCCCTTGATGGGGCTTGTTAAGTCCGTCCAGCGCATTTCCCAGCCAATTAGAGGAAGCGGATCTGGTGATGTCATTTGATGATACATCAGACGATTTCCTTAAAAAGGGACAATGGCCAAATTTATTTTGTCATTTGTGCAGTCAGTGTTCTGCAGCATTGAGGTGCAGCAAACACTGACAATGACTGCAGAAAGGGGCAGGACTGCACCCAGGCTTTCCCATGACACCCTCCATATGCTTATGGAGGGAGTCACAGCATGCAGGGAGCTTCTCTTCCTTTCCCATGGGCGGAAGATACCTCCCCAGGAGATCAACACAGTCTGCTTCCACATTGTACAGAAAGGCACAAGCAAGGACGTGGTGAGGACCTAGAACATTTCAATGATCGCAGTAGATCATGAAACATTAGTATAAAGCCATACTCAACCACGTCCTGCTGTGCTTCATGTGGCAGCCATGTACAGCGTCACATGAAGTAAATCTGGCCACGGTGAGGCAATCCCTCACCTCCCGGGCAGCAATATGGCCAGGAAGCGATCTGTCAATGGTGCGAGAGGTTGTTCCAATGAGGTGACATTGGAGAGTTTACTCCAAACACTTGTAACATGCATAAAGCTCAATCTGTCTTCCAAATGCAATAAGCAACAGATTCTGAGCTTGGAAAGTGAAGAGCTGTGAGGTGGGAGCTTTAAGACCACATTTCAAGCTGTCAAGTAATCAACTGTTCAATGATCTTTTATCTCCCGCCTCAGTTTAATAGACATCATCCCCAAGCAACGAAGACACAAGAAATAGGAGCAGGAGTAGGAGTAGGCTATATGGCCCCTCGAGCCTGTTCTGCCATTTAATACGATCATGGCTGATCCAATCATGGACTCAGGTCCACTTCTCTGCCCGCTCCCCATAGTCGCTTAATCCCTCATCAGTTAAGAAGATGTCTATCTGTCTCAAATTTATTCAATGTCCCAGCTTCCACAGCTTCCTGAGGCAGCAAATTCCACAGATTTATAACCCTCAGTGAAGAAATTCCTCTCATCTCCGTTTTAAATGGTGGGCCCCTTATTCTAAGATTATGCCCCCTAGTTCTAGTCCCCCCTATCAGTGGAAACATCCTCTCTGCATCCACCTTGTCAAGCCCCCTCATAATCTTATACGTTTCAATAAGATCACCTCTCATTCTTTTGAATTCCAATGAGTAGAGGTCCAACCTCCTCAACCTTTCTTCAGAAGGCAACCCTCTCATCTCCGGAATCAACCAATGAACCTTCTCTGAACTGCCTCCAAAGTATATCGTTTTGTCATTATGGAAACCAAAACTACACGCAGTATTCCAGGTGTGGCCTCACCAATACCCTGTATAACTATAGCAAGACTTCCCTGCTTTTATACTCATCCGCTTTGCAATACAGGCCAAGATTCCATTGGCCTTCCTGATCACTTGCTGTACCTGCATACTAACCTTTTGTGTTTCATGCACAAGTACCCCCAGGTCCCACTGTACTGCAGCACTTTGCAATCTTTCTCCATTTAAATAATAACTTGCTCTTTGATTTTTTTTATGCCAAAGTGCATGACCTCACACTTTCCAACATTATACTCCATCTGCCAAATTTTTGCCCACCCACTTAGCCTGTCTATGTCCTTTTGCAGATATTTTGTGTCCTCCTCAAACATTGCTTTTCCTCCCATCTTTTTATCGTCAGCAAACTTGGCTACATTACACCCGGACCCTTCGTCAAAGTCGTTAATATAGAAGGTAAATAGTTGGGGTCCCAGCACTGATCCCTGCGTCACTCCACTAGTTACTGATTTTCCTTTACCCCTTTTCACATCACTGAAATATATTTGAGAGTTGTGAAATATCTCCTTAAATGAACACCACTGTTAATCAACCGTCCTACACATTAACCTATTTTCCCAATCCACTTTAGCCAACGTTGTCCTCATACCTTCATAGTTTCCTTTATTTAAGATTAGTTCGCTGGTTTGAGATCCAACTTTCTCACCCTCCATCTGACTTTGAAATTCAACCATGTTATGATCACTCATTCCAAGGGGATCCTTTACTGGGAGATTGTTTGTTAATCCTGTCTCATTACACAAGACCAGATCTAAGATAGCCTGCCCCCTGGTTGGTTCCGTTACATACTGCTCAAGGAACCCGTCCCATATGCACTCTATGAACTCTTCCTCAAGGCTACCTTGACCAATTTGATTTGTCCAATCAATATGGAGGTTAAAATCACCCATGATTGTTGCTGTTCCCTTTTCACAAACCCCCACTATTTCCTGATTTGTGCTCCAACCAACAGAGTTGCTATTGTTAGGGGGCCTATAGACTACGCCCAACAGTGACTTTTTCCCCTTATTATACCTTATCTCTGCCCAAACTGTTTCAACATCCTGATCCTTTGAGCCAATATCATTTCTCACTATTGCAGTGATTCTATTCTTTATCAATAGAGCTAGCCCACGTCCTTTTCCTTTCTGTCTGTCCTTCCGGATTGTCAAATACCCCTGAATATTTAATTTCCAATCCTGGTCACCTGGCAACCACGACTCTGTGACGACTATCAGATCATAACCATTTGTATCTATTTATGCCGTCAACTCATCTATTTTGTTACGAATGCTGCGTACATTTAGACCAAGTGCCTTTAAATTTGTTTTTTTTACCCTTTTTTCCTGCTGGTTTCCTCTCTCCTTCAAACGCACTATATTTGTTTCTAATTTTAGCTTTACTCCCCTCCCTCCTGAATCTATTTTCAGATTCCCGTCCCCCTGCCAAGCTAGTTTAAACCCTTTCCAATAGCACTAGTCAACCCCCCACCCCACAACCGTGAGGATATTGGTCCCGGCTCTATTGAGGTGTAACCCATCCCGCTTGTACAGGTCCCACCTCCACCAAAATTGGTCCCAATGCCTCAGGAAACTAAAGCCCTCCCGACTGCACCATCTCTCCAGCCACGTATTCATCTGCTCTATCCTCCTATTTCTGTACTCACTAGCTCGTGGCACTGGGAGTAATCCAGAGATTACTACCTTTGAGGTCGTGCTTTTTAATCTCTCTCTTAGCTCGCTAAAATCTGCCTGCAGGACCTCATCCCTCTTTCTATCAATGGTATTGGTCCCGATATGGACCACGACCTCTGACTGTTCACGCTCTCCCCCCAGAATGCCTTGCAGTGACATCCTTGACCCTGACACTAGGAAGGCAATATACCATCCTGGAGTCACGTCTGCAGCCGCGGAAACGCCTGTCTGCTCCCCTGACTATTGAATCCCCTACCACTATAGCTCTTCCATTCTTCTTCCTCCCCCCCCTGTGCAGCTGAGTCACCCGTGGTGCCGTGGATTTGGCTCTGGCTGCACTCCCCAGAGCCACCATTGCCCTCACCGGTACTCAGAACAGAGTACCGGTTGGAGAGCGAGATGGGCTCAGGGGACCCCTGCTGTACCTGCCTAGTCCTCCTCTTCTGTCCGGCAGTCACCCAATCCCTATCTGCCTGCACACTCTTAAGCTGCGGGGTGACCACCTCTATCCACGTAGCTCTCAGTATCACGGATGCACCGCAGTGACTCCAGCCGCCGCTCAAGCACCAAAACACGGAGCTCGAGTTGGTGAAGCTGGAGGCACCTCCTGCACACGTGGCCATCCCAGCTGCACAAAGCATCCAGGATTTCCCACATGCCACAGGATGTGCAATCCACGGACTGAGCTGCCCTGCCATCCCTCGAGTTACACTCGGAACTATCAATTAAAACTAAACTCTAAACCTTAGAGAAATACACCCAGCAATTACTCAGCAATCAGCTGATTTAACTAACCTTTATTTAAAGACTAAGTACTAACTTAACAGAGAAAAAAAACACTCACCAATCAGCTACTTCCCTTGTGCCAACGTCACTTTTAAACTGACGTTCCTTTCGAATGTTGCCTGTTGAGCCTTGCCTTTGAAGCCTGAGCCTCAGCTCCTGCTCCCGCTCCCACGCAGGTCCGTTGCCTCAGAAATTCCACTCTTTCCAAATTCCCGAATAAACCACTCTGTTTAACTCCACTCCATTTAAGAAGACCTTTCTGTGCAGATAACCATCGGCGAGCACATGAAATCAAAAGGTGCGCTAAAATATATTCTTAATGATTTCTGAACAAGGTCATAATGAGCTTAATTGGGCCCCCCGTCGCTGTGTGTCGGGTCTGTTCAGTGCTGACAGGGAAAGATGCGTGGCTGTGGATTCACAGCATGGTCCTGACCAGCTGGGGAAAAAAAACACTTTCCCACCCAACACGCCACTGATCACACCCGCTGATGCCCCGGAAAATCTCGCCCAGAGTGCTCGAGATCGGGAGATATGGAAGTTATCTCCAAAATAATTGCAAGCACTTCTGTCCCTAACGGTCGAAAAAGAGTTGTCCGGCCTAATCCCACCTTCTAGCATTAGGTCCGTAGCCCTGTAGGTTACGGCTCTTTAAGTGCATATCCAAGTACCTTTTCAATGTGATGAGGGTTTCTATCTCTATCACCCTTTCAGGCAGTGAGTTCCAGACTCCCACCACCCTCTGGGAGAAGAAATATTTCCTCGTCTCCCCTCTAATCTTTCTACCAACTACTTTAAATTTATGCCCCCTGGTTATTGACTCCTCTGCTAAGGGATTTAGGTCCTTCCTATCCACTCTATCTAGGCCCCTCATAATTTTATACACCTCAATTAAATCCCCCCTCAGCCTCCTCTGTTCCAAGGAAAACAACTCCAGCCTATCCAATCTTTTCTCATAGCTGAAGTTTTCCAGTCCTGGGAACATCCTCGTAAATCTCCTCTACACCCTTTCTAGTGCAATCACATCTTTCCTATAATGTGCTGACTAGAACGGCACGCAGTACTCAAGCTGTGGCCTAACTAGTGTTTTATATAGTTGTAGCATACCTTCCCTGCACTTGTATTCTATGCTTCGGCTAATAAAGGAAAGCATTCCGAATGTCTTTTTATCTACCTTATCGACCTGTCCTGCTACCTTTAAGGATCTGTGGACACATACTCCAAGGTCCCTCTGTTCCTCCACACACTCCATGGGCTCAAGTATTGGCCTGAGTTGCTCCTATTTTTTTGGAGCAACTAGTTTAGAATGGAGCATCTTAGAAATTGCAATTCTCAGCATTTATATTGCTCCAGTTCTAGTGAGTTAGAATAGTTTCATTTTAGAACAGATTTATTTTTCCAAAAAGGGGTTGTGTCCAGTCACTTACACCTGTTTTGCAAATTTAGGCAGCGAAAACTTAGAATGGAGTAAATGTAGATTTTTGTACGCTCAGAAAAACCTTGCCTACACTTGGAAATCAGGCATAGGAACGAGAAATAGTGGGGCGGGGGGGGAGGGGAGGAGGGAAGTTTACAAACATTAAACATTTCATTTTACAAATAAAGAGCCATCAATAATAAATGATCAATAAATCAACCAATAAAATCAAAAAAAATTATTAAAAAATCAATAAAAAATTAAGTTTCTACTCACCTACTGCAGCACTGGGAGTCCTCCAACAGGCTGCAACGCTCCCCCCCCCCCGTGTGTGTCTCTCTCTGTTGCTGTGTTTCTGACAGCGAGGGGTGGGGGGGGGGGGGGGAGGGTGGAGGATGGAGGGTGGGAGGGAGCCCGAGTCCCGATCTTCACCTGGGGTGCCCATTCGGCCAGGGCTAGGACCACCGTGCTTCGGGCCCCTCCCACACAGCCTCGGGGACGAGGAGCTACTGCACACGCGCGTACACGTGCAGACTTCCCGGCACTGTTTTCAGCGCCGGGACCTGGCTCCGCCCCCACCCCTTGTGCTGCGCCACGCCGAGCACAAAGACGTCCTGAGGAGCTCGCAGAATCAAAAGGTAAGTTTTCAGCACCCTTTTCATTCCAGAAAGTCGGCGCACCTTATGGAGGTGCGGCGTTTGTACAGAGGGCGGAAACTTGGGCCTAGTATCCTTCCATTTACTGTGTATTCCCTTGTCTTGTTGCCCCTCCCCACATGCATTACCTCACACATTTCCAGATTGAATTGCATTGGCCACTTTTCAGCTCAACTGACCAGTTCATCAATATGTTCCTGCAGTCTAGAGCTTTCCTCCTCACTGTCAAGCACACGGCCAATTTTTTTTACATCCGCAAATTTCTTCATCATGGCCGCTACATTTACATCTAAATCATTAGTATATACTACAAAACGTAAGGCACCAGTATTGAGCCATGTGGCACCCCACTGGAAACAGCCTTCCAGTCACAAAACCTCCTTCCAACCATTAATTACCCTTTGCTTCCTACCACTGAGCCAACTTTGGCTCCAATTTGCTCCTCTCCCTTGGATCCCATGGGCTATTACTTTTTTGATCAGCCTACCATGTGGAACCTTTTCAAAAGCCTTGCTAAAATCCATGGAAACTACATCAATTGCACTGGCTTTTTGACCCTCCTTGTTACCTCTTCAAAGAACTCAATCAAGTCAGTCAGATAAGACTTTCCCTTAACAAATCCATGCTGATCATCCTTGATTAATCCGTCTTTCTAAATGAAGGTTTATTGTCCCTCAGAGTTGATTCCAGTAATTTGCCCACCACCAAGGTTAAACTTACTGGCCTGTAATTACTCGGTTTATCCCTTCCTCCCTTTTTAAATAATGGTACAACGTTAGCAGTTCTCCAACCCTCTGGCACAACTCCTGTAGCCAGGGAGGATTGAAAAATGATGGTCAGAGCCTCTGCAATTTCATCCCTTGCTTCATTGCGTAGCCTCGGATATATTACATACGGTCCTGCTGATTTATCTAATTTCAAGGATGCTAAGCCCCTTAAAACGTTCTTTCTTACTATGTTTATCCCATCCAATATTTCACTATCTTCTTCCTGAACTTCAATGTTGGCATCGGTCCCCTCTTTTGTAAAGACAGATGCAAATTATTCATTTAGTACCTTACCCACATCCTTCACCCCCACACAGGCCCCTAATAGGACCTACTCTTTCCTTAGTTATCCTCTTGCTCTTTTTATAATTGGAAAACATCTTTGAGTTTTCTTTGATTCTACTTGCTAGTATTTTTTCATACCCTCTTTTTGCTTTCCTAATTTCCTTCTTAATTTCACCCCTGCACTTTCTATACTCTTTTAGGCTGTATGTAGTATTGAGTTCCCGATACCCGATATAGGTTTCACCTTTTTGCCTCATCTTACCCTGTATGCATCTTGCCATGTAGGGGGGGCTCTAAATTTGGCAGTTCTACACTTTCTCTTTGTTGGAACATGTTTACCCTGAACTCCATGTACTTCCCTTTTGAATGCCTCCCATTGCTCAGCTTAATAAAATTAGCCTTCCTCCAATTTAGAATCCTTACTCCTGTTTTTTCTTTGTCCTTATCCATAATTATGCTAAAACTAACTGAATTATGATTACTACCACAAAAATGCTCTCCCACTGCTACTCCTCCCACCTGTCCAGCTTCATTCCCGAACACTAAATCCAGAACTGCCCCCCCTCTTGCCGATGCCAGTGGTGCTGAGCAGTATTGCCCAGGAGCATGGTGCCGGTGTGTAACGTCCCTGGTCTCAATAGCGACGTGATATTTGGTTGGAGTGGCACCCGTAGCCCCCATGTAGTGACACCGCCAGAAAGAGTTCCCGGGACAATAAGGAAAGGAATGATTAAAAAAGGTAAGTGAATTTGATATTTTTGAATTTATTTTGCGATTCACATTTATTTGGGAGGAGTACTTTATTGGGAATGTTGTTTGTGCTGATTTTTTTTTGCAGGGAGGCCTCTCTTAGGGCGCTCCGAAGCCGGCTCGTTATCAACGGATTTTCAGTTTCTCACCCGGCCTAGTGCTGTAAGAGAGATGTGAGGGGGCACTTGTATAATGTGCCTCTCGGTGCCCTAAAAAAACCCACAAAAAAAAGCCTCAAAAAAAGGGCACTTGAAAAGTGTTTGGAGTGTCTCCCCCCCTTTAATAAGGGGGTACTTGAGTTAATGTTTATTTTGTTTCAGCAAAAGAGTTGTAAGAGAGATGTGGAACACCTCCCTCAGTGCTCCACTCCAATCTCAGGGCACGGCAACCACATTTTTTTCGCTGTCATAGCAAACCATTTTCCAGCGCAAAATTTACCAACTTCTCCCACTATTAGCGCCCTAAGAAGCCTTCAACCGAATTTTCACCCCTTTAACTTAAAAAAAAAATGAAGTAATTTAAAAAGGATAAATAGCACAAAAGATCCCAGGTGTAACTCTGCCGGTAAAAATCGGGTGGACCTACACCTGATTAGTGAACTGACAACAGCAGAGATGCTGTTATTTGCAATATAAAATTAAATAGATGTCATGGTAAATATACTTTATGCAGGGCTCATAGAATCGGCAAGCTTACAAATAATGAATATATTTAAATAATTATGCATAATCAACTGTTTAGAAGCTGCACCTATTAAAATTCTGCTAATGTTATCTATCACGGTGTGACCTTTAGATGCGATCCAGTAATCCCCACCTGGAATGGGCCCTGTCTGGAAGCGGAGTGGAACAGGATCAGGCCTGGCTGTAATATCTGCTTGTCGACATGCCACATTTCTTATTATACAAGCTACAATGTAACGTCGTATAATTTACCACAGTTAATTTGTAACTGTTCTATGCAATAGGGAGGGGACTTTGCTATTAAACTGATCGTTACTCTTGTTGACTCCAACAGAAATAAAATCTCTCCAAACACTTCTGTTAAATACCTGGATTTTGTCAAAATACAAATACTAAAAGAGAAGTTAGATCAGTAAAACATTACCTGATGTTGAAGTAAATGATACAATAATGCAAATAGTGAAAATGTTCATCTTGTATTGAGAACTGCAGCTGCTAAAGCATTGTCCAAAAACTATATCCATCAACAGGGCTGTCGTCAAGCAGCGGGAGAGGCCCAGATAAAAGAGCGTGCGTGTCTGGATCAGTGCAACAAGCAGCGGGAGGATTGAGGGAGAGAGTCGGGATTAGTGCAACAAGCAGTCGGGAGCAGCAACAGATAAAAGGGTGGGACAGTCGGGAGCAGCAACAGATAAAAGGGTGGGACAGTCGGGAGCAGCAACAGATAAAAGGGTGGGACAGTCGGGAGCAGCAACAGATAAAAGGGTGGGACAGTCGGGAGCAGCAACAGATAAAAGGGTGGGACAGTCGGGAGCAGCAACAGATTAAAGGGTGGGACAGTCGGGAGCAGCAACAGATTAAAGGGTGGGACAGTCGGGAGCAGCAACAGATAAAAGGGTGGGACAGTCGGGAGCAGCACAACAAGCAGCAGCAGAGCCGCGTCAAAATCGAACTGTGATGTCATAGCCAAGCAGCTAAGTGATTGGTTGGTGGATTGGTGAGTGTTTTTTTAAAAAAAAACCTTAGGCATTGTGTAAGTTAGGAACTGCAATTAAACAGATAAGTGATCTTTATTATCTAATGAAAACTAATTAATTAATCAGTCGTTTGCTGAGTGGCGGCTGGGTGTGTTTTGCTGAGGTTTAGAGTTTAGTTTTAATTGATAGTTCCAAGTGTAACTAGAGGGATAGCAGGGCAGCTCAGTCCCGTGGATTGCACATCCTGTGGCATGTGGGAAATCCTGGATGCTTCGCGCAGCCGGGACGACCACATGTGCAGGAGGTGTCTCCAGCTGCACCAACTCGAACTCCGTGTTCTGGAGCTTGAGCGGCGGCTGGAGTCACCGCGGTGCATCCGTGATACTGAGAGCAATGTGGATAGCACATTTCTAGAGGTGGTCACCCCGCAGCTTAAGAGTGTGTAGGCAGATAGGGATTGGTGACTGCCGGACAGAAGAGGAGGACTAGGGAGGTAGTGCAGGAGTCCCCCGAGTCCATCTTGCTCTCCAACCAGTACTCTCTTCTGAGTACCAGTGGGGGGGATGGTGGCTCTGGGGAGTGCAGCCAGAGCCAAATCCACAGCCACACGGAAGAAGAATGGAAGAGCTATAGCGGTAGGGGATTCGATAGTCAGGGGAGCAGACGGGTGTTTCTGCGGCCGCCGACGTGACTCCAGGATGCTATGTTGCCTTCCTGGTGCCAGGGTCAAGGATGTCACCGAACAGCTGTAGGGCATTCTGGGGTGAGAGGGTGAACAGCCAGAGGTCGTGGCCAATATCGGGTACTGCAGGCAGAGTTTAGAGAGCTAGGGGAGAAATTAAAAAGCAGGACTTCAAAAGTATTAATCTCCGGATTACTCCCAGTGCTATGTGCTAGTGAGTATAGAAATAGGAGGATAGAGCAGATGAATGCGTGGTTGGAGAGATGGTGCAGGTGGGAGGGCTTTAGTTTCCTGAGGCATTGGGACCGTTTCTGGGGGAGGTGTGTCCTGTACAAGCCGAACGGGATGCACCTCAACAGAGCCAGGACCAATATACTTGCGGTGGTGGCTGGGGGGGGGGGGGGGGGGGGGCGTGGTTTGCTAGTTCTGTTGGGGAGGATGGGAACCTGAAAATAGATTCAGGAGGGAGGGGAGTAAAGCTGAAGTTAGAAAGCAAAAATAAAGAAATTGAGTTTGAAGGAGAGAAGAAACAAGCAGGAAGAAAGGGTTAAAAAACAAATTTAAAGGCTGTTCGTCTAAATGCACATAGCATTCGTAACACAATAGATGAGTTGACGGCACAAATAGATATAAATCAGTATGATTTGATAGCCATTACAGAGATGTGGTGACCAGGACTGAGAATTAATTATTCAGGGGTATTTGACAATCCGAAAGAACAGACAGACAGGAAAAGGAGATGGGATAGCTCTGTTGATAAAGGATGGAATCACTGCAATAGTGAGAAATGATATTGGCTCAAATGATCAGGATGTTGAAACAGTTTAGGTGGAGATAAGGAATAATAGGGGGAAAAAGTCACTGGTGGGTGTAGTCTATAAGCCCCCTAATAGTAGAAACTCTGTTGGTCGGAATTTAAACCAGGAAATAGTGGGGGTTTGTAAAAAGGGAACAGCAATAATCATGGGTGATTTTAACCTCCATATTGATTGGAAAAATCAAACTGGTCTGGGTAGCCTTGAGGAAGAGTTCATAGAGTGCATATGGGATGGGTTCCTTGAGCAGTATGTAACGAAACCAACCAGTCGTGACACCCGCCCTCCTATATGTTTCAGAGACATGACTATGTACAGTAGGCACCTTAAAGCACTGGAGAAGTATCATCAACGCTGCCTCCATAAGATCCTGCAAATCCATTGGCAGGATAGGTGCAACAACTTCAGTGTTGTCGCTGAGGTCAACATCCCCAGCATCTAAGCATTGACTGCGCTCGATCAGCTCCGGTGGACCGGCCACATTGTCCGCATGTCTGACATGAGACTTCCAAAACAGCGTTCTACTCGGAGCAATGCTCAAAGCCTCCTTGCAAAAGTGCAACATCCCCACCGACACCTGGGAATCCCTGGCCCAAGACCGCTCAAAGTGGAGGAGAAGCATCCGGGAAGGTGCCAAACACTTCGAATCCCTTTGCCGGGAGCAAGCAGAAGCCAAGCGCAAACAGCGGAAGGACTGCGTGACAAGCAAAGCACCCCACCCACCCATTCCTTAAACCACCATCTGCCCCACCTGTGACAGAGACTGTAGTTCTGGATCTACCTCATGCTGTACATGGCCTGGGAGTGTTTGATGGAACAGTGTAGAGGAAGCTTTACTCTGCCCCGCAGAGACTTTAGAGGTATGTGATTGGGGCCGAGGGGAGGCGCGAGTTCGGGGCCGGGGCAGCATGGGCCAGCCCACACTGCGATACGTGTGCACACTAGGTCCATGCAGCAGAGCTGATCTCCAGTCGTCTTGGGTCATCCTTGCCACTGGACCAAGATCTAGCTCTGTCAAGCCCGTGTGGTGGTTGGTGTCCAACAGCCACCACACGTCAAAATAATTCAGGCACAGGCATCTTCCACCCTTCAGGATGTAGTTCGGGTCCTTCATTGAAACACCTGTGAACTCGTTCTTTTTTTGGCGTGGAAGCAATTCATCCTTGTTTCGAGGGACCGCCTATGATGAGGTCCTGCATTGGACTCATCAGTCACCTGAGCACTCATTAGTTTGGAAGCAAGTCACCCTCAACTCCAAGGGACTGCCTAAGAAGAAAGCAAAACCCAAGCCATTCCTTTCACACTCATCAGCATTGTGGGGATACAGTTATGTCTCACCATTCACTGCAACTCACTAAGCCACTTCCAAAGGTGCACATTAATCTGTCCAAAAACGCAAAGTGTTGGAAATAACGATTTCAATGTTTGACCAGCATATTAACAGAAACTTTACATGAACATTGGCTATAACACACAAGTGCCTACCTTTGTGTATTCTTAGTTGGTATAGTTGGACTAGGATGAGGATGAGCGTGAGGGATGGCTAATGAGATGGGGACGTGATCATGCAGATAGAGAGAGAGGGATGGGTAGAGGTGCAAGGTAAGTTGGTGTGAGTAACGATGTGCAGGAGTAGGGTAGGTAAGGCAAAGTGATGGGGTCAGCTGAGTGTGGCTTTGCAGTAATGTTTTGTAATCTACTGAGATCATTGAAAGATTTATGCCACTGCAGCCTGGTCCTCCTGATGACATCCCTGCTTGTGTCCTCCTGTGCAATGTGCACACAGGCTGTGTTGATCTCCTGGCCACGCCCATGGGAAGGAAAGAGAACCTCCCTGCAAGCTGTGACTCTCTGTAAGCATATTGAGGTAGTCATGGGAGAGTCTGGGTGCAGCCATGCACCTCTGTGCAGTGCCCGTTAGTGTGGCATCACCTCAATGCTATAGAACAATGACAGCACAACTGTCAAAATTAATTTGCGCATGGTCCCTTTAAGGAAACTGGCTGATGACGCATCAAGTGACATTATCAGACCCGCTTCATTCAATTTGCCGGCAAATGTGCTGGGTGGACTTAACAAGCCCAATCAGGAGAAAATCATTCTTCGCAGCAGGCTGGTGCCAGCAGCGAAGTCTGGAACCTCCACCAACCCCGGCCGCACCAGACCTGCCGAGGGAGGGGAAATCACGGCCCAAATCTTACAGCATGGTGACGATTTGGACTTAACATTTTGCCCTTCAAGGTCTCAGACTTAACGCAGTCAGGGTCATTTGTTATCTTCTGAGACTTAGGCCACGATTGAGCTGACCTCCGCGGGTCCATGGCGCGTGACCCCATTGCTGGCTCCATCCCGCTCTGTGAAATTAATTTCCCTTGATGGGGCTTGTTACGCCTGCCCAGCGCATTTCCCAGCCAATTAGAGGAAGCGGGTCTGGTGATGACATTTGTTGATACATCATCAGGTGATTTCCTGAAAGGGACAATGGCCAAATTTATTTTGACATTTGTGCAGTCAGTGTTCTGCAGCATTGAGGTGCAGCAAACACTGACAATGACTGCAGAAAGGGGCAGGACTGCATCCAGGCTTTCCCATGACACCCTCCATATGCTTATGGAGAGAGTCACAGCATACATGGAGGTTCTCTTCCTTTCCCATGGGCGGAAGATACCTCCCCAGGAGATCAACACAGTCTGCTTCCACATTGTACAGAAAGGCACAAGCAAGGACGTGGTCAGGAGGATCTGAGTGCAATGCCACAAACATTTCAATGATCTCAGTAGATCATGAAACATTAGTATAAAGCCAGACTCAACCTCATCCTGCTGTGCTTCTCCTGTGGCAGCCATGTACAGTGTCACATGAAGTAAATCTGGCCACGGTGAGGCAATCCTTCCCCTCCTGGGCAGCAATATGGCCAGGAAGCGATCTGTCAATGGAGCGAGAGGTTGTTCCAATGAGGTGACACTGGATAGAGAGTTTACTCCAAACACTTCCAACATGCATAAAGCTCAATCTGTCTTCCAAATGCAGTAAGCGACAGCTTCTAAGCTTGGAAAGTGAAGAGCTGTGAGGTGGGAGCTTTTAAACTACATTTCAAGCTATCAAGTAAACAACTGTTCAATGTCCTTTCATCTGCCGCCTCAGCTTAACAGACATCACCCCAAACAGCAAGGACATAAGAAATAGGAGCAAGAGTAGGCCATGCAGACCCTCGAGCCTGCTCCGCCATTTAATATGATCATAGCTGAACCGATCATGGACTCAGGTCCACTTCCCTGCACGTTCCCCAGAACCCCTTAATCCCTTATCGGTTAAGAAGCTTTCTAACTCTCTTAAATTTATGCAATTTCCTGGCTTCCATAGCTCGCTGAGGCAGCAAATTCCACAGATTTACAACCCTCAGAAGAAATTCCTCTCATCTTAGTTTGAAATGGTGGACCCCTTATTCTAAGATTATGCCCCCTAGTTCTAGTCTTCCCAATCAGTGAAAACATTCTCTCTACATCCACCATGTCAAGCCCTCATAATCTTATACGTTTCGAAAAGTTCACCACTCATTCGTCTGAATTCTAAAGAATAGAGGCCCAACCTCCTCAACCTTTCCTCATAACTCAACCCCCTCATCTCCGGAATCAACCTAGCGAACCTTCTCTGAACTGCCTCCAAAGCAAGTATATCCTTTCGTAAATATGGAAACCAAAACTGCACGCAGTATTCCAGGTGTGGCCTCACCAATACCCTGTATAATGGTTGCAACACTTCCTTGCTTTTATACTCCATCCCCTTTGCAATAAAGGCCAAGATTCCATTGGACTTCCTGATCACTTGCTATACCTGCATACTAACATTTTGTGTTTCATGCCAAAGAGCAAGTTATTTAAATAATAACTTGCTCTTTGATTTTTTTTATGCCAAAGTGCATGATCTCACACTTTCCAACAATATATTCCATCTGCCAAATTTTTGCACACTCACTTAGCCTGTCTATATCCTTTTGCAGATGTTTTGTGTCCTCCTCACACATTGCTTTTCCTCCCATCTTTGTATCGTCAGCAAACATGGCTACGTTACACTTGGGCCCTTATTCCAAGTCATTAATCTAGATTGTAAATAGTTGGGTTCCCAGCACTGATCCCTGCAGCACCCCACTAGTTACTGATTGCCAACCCGAGAATGAACCATTTATCCCGACTCTCTGTTTTCGGTTAGTTAGCCAATCCTCTCTCCATGCGAATATATTACCCACAACCCCGTGAACTTTTATCTTGTGCAGTAACCTTTTATGTGGCACCTTGTCAAATGCCTTCTGGAAGTCCAAATACACCATATTCACTGGTTCCCCTTTATCCACCGTGTTCGTTACAACTTCAAAGAATTCCAGCAAATTTGTCAAACATGACTTCCCCTTCATAAATCCATGCTGACTCTGCCTGACCGAATTATGCTTTTCCAAATGTCCCGCTATTGCTTCTTTAATAATGGACTCCAACATTTTCCCGACCACAGATGTTAGGCTAACTGGTTTATAATTTCCTGCTTTTTGTCTGCCTCCTTTTTTTTCAAAAAATAGGGGCGTTACAGTTGCAGTTTTCCAATCTGCTGGGACCTCCCCAGAATCCAGCGAATTTTGGTAAATTACAACCACTGCATCCACTATCCCTGCTGCTACTTCTCTTAAGACCCTAGAATGCAAGCCATCGGGTCCAGGGGATTTATCCACCTTTAGTCCCATTTTCTTACTGAGTACCACCTCCTTAGTGATTGTGATTGTGTTAAGTTCCTCCACCCCTATAGCCCCTTGACTATCCACTGTTGGGATATTGTTTGTGTCTTCTATCATGAAAACTGATACAAAATATTTGTTCAGAGTTTCTGCCATCTCCATGTTCCCCATTACTAATTCCCTGCTCTCGTCCTCTCAGGGACCAACATTTACTTTAGCCACTCTTTTCCTTTTTATATACCTTTAGAAACTCTTGCTATCTGTTTTTATATTTCATGCTAGTTTACTTTCATAGTCTATCTTCCCTTCCTTAATCATTTTTTGTCATTCTTTGGTGGCTTTTATAAGCTTCCCAATCTTCTGTCCTCCAACTAGTTCTGGCCACTTTGTATGCCTTTATACCATCCTTTATTTCATTAGTTAGCCACGAATGGCTGTCTTTTCCTTTACACCCTATTCTCCTCACTGGAATATATTTTTGAGAGTTGTGAATTATCTCCTTAAATGAACACCACTGTTCATCAACCGTCCTACACTTTAATCTATTTTCCCAGTCCATTTTAGCCAACTCTGCCCTCATAACTTCATAGTCTGCTTTATTTAAGCTTAGTATGCTGGTTTGAGATCCAACTTTCTTATCCTCCATCTGAATTTGAAATTCAACCATGCGGTGATCATTCATACCGAGGGGATCCTTTACTAGGAGATTGTTTATTAATCTTGTCTCATTATACAGGACCAGATTCAAGATAGCCTGCCCCCTGGTTGGTTCCATTACATACTGCTCAAGAAACCCATCCCTTACGCATTCTATGAACTCTTCCTCAAGGCTACCCTGACCAATTTGATTTGTCCAATCAATATGGAGGTTAAAATCACCCATGATTATTGCTGTTCCCTTTTTACAAACCCCCGCTATTTCCTGGTTTATGCTCCGACCAGCAGAGTTGCTATTATTTGCAGGCCAATAGACTGTGCCCAACAGTGACTTTTCCCCCTTATTATACCTTATCTCCGCCCAAACTGTTTCAACATCCTGATCCTTTGAGCCAATATCGTTTCTCACTATTGCACTGATTCTATCCTTTCTCAAAAGAGCTACCCCACCTCCTTTTCCTTTCGGTCTGTCCTTCCGGATTGTCAAATATCCCATAATATTTAATTCCCAGTCCTGGTCACCTGGCAACCATGTCTCTGTGATGACTATCAGATCATACCCATTTGTTGCTATTTGTGCCATCAACTCAGCTATTTTGTTACAAATGCCACATGCATTTACACAAAGTGCCTTTAAATTTTTTTTTTTTTTACCCTTTTTTTCCTGCTGGTTTCCTCTCCCCTTCAAACTCACTTTATTTTTGTTTCTAATTTCAGCTTTACTCCCCTCCCCAAATTAATCTATTTTCAGGTTCCCATCCCCCTGCCAAGCTAGTTTAAACCCTCCCCAGCAGCACGAGCAACCCCCGCCACCCCCGCCCCCGAGGATATTGGTCCCGGCTCTATTGAGGGGTAAGCAATCCCGCTTGTACAGGTCCCACCTCCCCCAGAAGTGGTCCCAATGCCTCAGGAAACTAAAGCCCTCCCGACTGCACCATCTCTCCAGCCACGTATTCATCTGCTCTATCCTCCTATTTCTGTACTCACTAGCTTGTGGCACTGGGAGTAATCCGGAGTACTGCCTTTGAGGTCCTGCTTTCCAATCTCTCTCCTAGCTCCCTAAAATCTGCCTGCAGGACCTCATCCCTCTTCCTACCTATGGTATTGGTCCAGATATGGAACACGACCTCTGGCTGTTCAACCTCTCCCCCAAGAATGCCCTGCAGTGACATTATTGACCCTGGCTGCAGAAAGGCAATATACCATCCTGGAGTCACGTCTGCAGCCGCAGAAACGCCTGTCTGCTCCCTTGACTATTGAATCCCCCACCACTATAGCTCTTCCATTCTTCTTCCTCCCCCCTGTGCAGCTGAGCCACCCGTGGTGCCATGGATTTGGCTATGGCTTCACTCCCCAGAGCCATTGCCCTCACCGGTACTCAGAACAGAGTACCGATTGGAGAGCGAGATGGACTCAGGGGACCCCTGCTGTACCTGTCTAGTCCTCCTCTTCTGTCCGGCAGTCACCCAATCCCTATCTGCCTGCACACTCTTAAGCTGCGGGGTGACCACCACTAGAAATGTGCTATCCACATTGCTCTCAGTATCACGGATGCACCGCAGTGACTCCAGCCGCCGCTCAAGCTCCAGAACACGGAGCTCGAGTTGGTGCAACTGGAGACACCTCCTGCACACGTGGCCATCCCAGCTGTGTGAAGCATCCAGGATTTCCCACATGCCATAGGATGTGCAATCCACGGAACAGCTGCCCTGCCATCTCTCTAGTTACACTCGGAACTATCAAGTACAACTAAACCTTAGCAAGACACACCCAGCAACTACTCAGCAATCAAGTGATTTAACTAACCTTTATTTTAAGACTAACTACTAACTTAACAGAAAAAAAAACAAACACTCACCAATCAGCTACTTCCCTTGTGCCAATATCACTTTTAAACTGACGTCCCTTTCGAATGTTGCCTGTTGAGCCTTGCCTTTGAAGCCTGAGCCTCAGCTCCTGCGGCTGCTCCCACGCAGGTCCGTTGCCTCAGAAATTCCAACTCTTTCCAAATTCCCGAATAAACCACTCTGTTTAACTCCACTCCGTTTAAGACCTCTCTGTGCAGATCACCATCGGCGAGCACATAAAATCAAAAGGTGCGCTAAAATATATTCTTAAAGATTTCTGAACAAGGTTATAATGAGCTTAATTGGGCACCCCGCCGCTGTGTGTCGGGTCTGTTCAGTGCTGACAGAGAAAGACGCGTGGCTGTGGATTCACAGCATGGTCCTGACCAGCTGGGGAAAAAACACTTTCCCACCTGACACGCCACCGATCACACCCGCTGATGCCCCGGAAAATCTCACCCAGAGTGCCCAAGATTGGGAGATATGGAAGTTATCTCCAAAGTAATTGCAAGCACTTCTGTTCTTAATGGTCAAAAAGAGAGTTACCCAGCCTAATCCCACCCCTAACATTAGGTCTGTAGCCCTGTAGGTTACGGCTCTTTAAGTGCATATCCAAGTACCTTTTCAATGTGATGAAGGTTTCTGCCTCTATCACCCTTTCAGGCAGTGAGCTCCAGACTCCCACCACCCTCTGGGTGAAGAAATATTTTCTCATCTCCCTTCTAATCTTTCTACCAAATACTTTAAATCTATGCCCCCTGGTTATTGACCCCTCTACTAAGGGAAATAGGTCCTTCCTATCCACTCTATCTTGGACCCTCATAATTTTATACACCTCAATTAAATCCCCCCCTCAGCCTCCTCTGTTCCAAGGAAAACAACCCCAGCCTATCCAATATTTCCTCATAGCTGAAGTTTTCCAGTCCTGGCAACATCCTCGTAAATCTCCTCTGCACCCTTTCTAGTGCAATCACATCTTTCCTGTAATGTGGTGACTAGAACTGCATGCAGTACTCAAACTGTGGCCTAACTAGTGTTTTATGTAGTTCTAGCATAACTTCCCTGCACTTGTATTCTATGCCTCGGCTAATAAAGGAAAGCATTCCGTATGTCTTTTTAACTACCTTATCGACCTGTCCTGCTACCTTTAAGGATCTGTGAACACATATTCCAATGTCCCTCTGTTCCTCCACACCACTCAGTACCCTGCCATTTATTGTGTATTCCCTTGCCTTGTTGCCCCTCTCCACATGCATTACATCACACATTTCCGGATTGAATTCCATTTGCCACTTTTCTGCCCAACTGACCAGTTCATCAATATGTTCCTGCAGTCTAGAGCTTTCCTCCTCACTGTCAAGCACATGGCCAATTTTTTTACATCTGCAAATTTATTCATCATGGCCGCTACATTTACATCTAAATCATCAATATATACTACAAAACGTAAGGGACCGACTACTGAGCCATGTGGCACCCCACTGAAAAAGCCTTCCAGTCACAAAACCTCCCTTCAACCATTAATTACCCTTTGCTTCCTGCCACTGAGCCAATTTTGGCTCCAATTTGGCACTCTCCCTTGGATCCCATGGGCTTTTACTTTTTTGATCAGCCTACCATGTGTGACCTTTTCAAAAGCCTTGCTAAAATCCATGCAAACTACATCAAATGCACTGCCCTCTTTGAATTCTTTGAGGATGTAGCACGGAGGGTCAATCAAGTTAGTTGGATACAACTTTCCCTTAACAAATCCATGCTGACCATCCTTGATTAGTCCATCTTTCTAAATGAAGGTTTACTGTTCCTCAGAATTGATTCCAGTAATTTGCCCACCACCAAGGTTAAACTAACTGGGCTGTAATTACTCGGTTTATCCCTTCCTCCCTTGTTAAATAATGGTACAATGTTAGCAGTTCTCCAATCCTCTGGCAAAACTCCTGTAGCCAATGGGGATTGAAAAATGATGGTCAGAGCCTCTGCAATTTCCTCCCTTGTTTCTTTTGGTAGCCTCGGATATATTTCATAAGGTCCTGGTGATTTATTTACTTTCAAGGATGCTAAACCCCTTAAAATTTCCTTACTATGTTTATCCCGTCCAATATTTCACTATCTTCTTCCTGAACTTCAATGTCGGCATCGGCCCCCTCTTTTGTAAAGACAGCTGCAAAGTATTAATTTAGTACCTTACCCACATCCTCCGCCCCCATACATAGATCATTATTTTGGTCCCTTTATAGGACCTACTCTTTCCTTAGATATGCTATTGCTCGTTTTATAATTGGAAAACATCTTTGGGTTTTCTTTGGTTCCACTTGTCAGTATTTTTTCATTCCCTCTTTTTGCTTTCTAATTTCCTTCTTAATTTCACCCCTGCACTTTCTATACTCTTTTAGGCTGTCTGTAGTATTGAGCTCCCGATACCTGATATAGGCTTCACTTTTTTGCCTTATCTTACCCTGTATGCATCTTGCCAGGCAGGGGGAGCTCTAAATTTGGCAGTTCTACCCTTTTTCTTTGTGGGAACATGTTTACCCTGAACTCCATGTACCTCCCTCTTGAATGCCTCCCACTGCTCAGCGGAATATAATTGGCCTTCCTCCAATTTAGAATACTTACTCCTGTTTTTTCTTTGTCCTTATCCATAATTATGCTAAAACTAACTGAATTATGTATTTACTACCACAAAAATGCTCTCCCACTGCTATTCCTTCCACCTGCCCAGCTTCATTCCCTAACACTAAATCCAGAACTGTCCCACCTCTGCCGGCGACGTGATATTTGGTTGGAGTGGTACCCGTAGCCCCAGTGTAGTGACACCGCCAGAAAGATCTCCCGGGGCACTAAGAGAAGGAATGATTGAAAAAGGTAAGCGAATTTGATATTTCTTTGAATTTATTTTGTGATTCACCTTTTTTTTGGGAGGAGTACTTTATCGGGAATGTTTTTTGTGCCAATTTTTTTTGCAGGGAGGCCTCTCTTAGGGCGCTCCGAAGCCGGCTCGTTATCAACGGATTTTCAGTTTCTCACCCGTCCTAGTGCTGTAAGAGAGATGTGAGGGGGCACTTGTATAATTTGCCACTCGGTGCCCTAAAAAACCCCACAAAAAAACACAAAAAAGAGGGCACTTGAAAAGCGTTTGGAGTGTCTCCCAAGGGGGTACTTGAGTTCATGTTTATTTTGTTTCAGCAAAAGAGTTGCGAGAGAGATGTGGAACACCTCCCTCAGTGCTCCACTCCAATCTCAGGGCACGGCAACCACATTTTTTTGGCTGTCATAGCAAACCATTTCCCAGTGCAAAATTTACCCCACCCCCCACCATTAGCGCCCTAAGAAGCCTCCAACCGAATCTTCACCCCTTTAACTTAAACAAAACTGAAATCATTTAAAAAGGATAAATAGCAGAAAACATCCCAGGTGTAACTCTGCCGGTAAAAATCAGGTGGACCTACACCTGATTAGTGAACTGTGATGCTGTGATGCTGTTATTTGCAATATAAAATTAAATATACTTTCTGCAGGGCTCATAGAATCGGCAAGCTTACAAATAATGAAAATATTTAAATAATTACGCATAATTACTGTTTAGAAGCTGCACCTATTAAAATTCTGCTAATATTATCTATCACTGTGTGACCTTTAGATGCGATCCAGTAATCCGTACCTGGAATGGGCCCTGTCTGGAAGCTGAGTGGGAACAGGATCAGGCCTGGCTGTAATACCCGCTTGTCAACATGCTCCATCACGCCACATTTCTTATTATACAAGCTACAATGTAACGTCGTATAATTTACCACCGTTCATTTGTAACTGTTCTATGCAATAGCGAGGGGTCGTTGCTATTAAACTGATCATCTTTACTCCTGTTGACTCCAACAGAAACAAAATCTCTCCAAACATTTCTGGTAAATACCTGGATTTTGTCATCATACAAATACTAAAAGAGAAGTTAGATCAGTAAAACATTACCTGATGTTGAAATTAATGATACGATAATGCAAATAGTGAAAATGTTCATCTTGTATTGAGAACTGCAGCTGCTAAAGCATTGTCCAAGAACTATATCCATCAACTGGGCTGTCGTCAAGCAGCGGGAGGATCGAGTGAGAGAGTCTGGATCAGTGCAACAAGCAGCGGGAGGATCGAGGCCCAGATAAAAGGGAGGGACATCGGGAGCAGCAGAACAAGCAGCGGGAGGAGTCGCGTGGAAATCGAACAGTGACGTCACAGCCAAGCAGATAAGTGATTGGTTGGTGGATGGGTGAGTAATTTTCTTTAAAAAATCTTGGGCATTGATGTAAGTTAGGAACTGCAATTAAACAGATAAGTGATCTTTATTATATAAGGAAAACTAATTAATAAATCAGCCGTTTGCTGAGTAGCGGCTGGGTGTGTTTTGCTGAGGTTTAGAGTTTAGTTTTAATTGATAGTTGCGACTGTAACTAGAGGGATAGCAGGGCAGCTCAGTCCCGTGGATTGCACATCCTGTGGCATGTGGGAAATCCTGGATGCTTCGCGCAGCCGGGACGACCACATGTGCAGGAGGTGTCTCCAGCTGCACCAACTCGAACTCCGTGTTCTGGAGCTTGAGCGGCGGCTGGAGTCACTGCGGTGCATCCGTGATACTGAGAGCAATGTGGATAGCACATTTCTAGAGGTGGTCACCCCGCAGCTTAACAGTTGTGCAGGCAGATAGGGATTGGGTGACTGCCGGACAGAAGAGGAGGACTAAACAGGTAGTTCAGGAGTCCCCTGAGTCCATCTCAGTCTTCCAAGTTCTGAGTGCAGGTGAGGGCGATGGTGGCTCTAGGAGTGCAGCCAGAGCCAAATCCATTGCACAATGGGTGGCTCCGCTGCACCGGGGGGGGGGAGAAGAATGGAAGAGCTATAATGGTAGGGGATTCGATAGTCAGGGGAGCAGACAGGCGTTTCTGCGGCGTGACTCCAGGATAGTATTTTGTTTCCCTGGTGCCAGGGATAAGGACGTCACCGAGCGGCTGCAGGGCATTCTCGGGGGAGAAGGTGATCAGCCAGAGGTCATGGTCCATATTGGGACCAATGAAATAGGTAGAAATAGGGGTGAGGTACTGCAGGCAGAGTTTAGGGAGCTAGGAGAGAAATTAAAAAGCAGGACTTCAAAGGGAGTAATCTCCTGGTGCCACGTGCTAGTGAGTAAAGAAACAGGAGGATAGATCAGCTGAATGCGTGGGTGGAGACATGGTGCAGGCGGGAGGGCTTTTGTTTCCTGAAGCATTGGGACGGCTTCTGGGGGAGGTGGGACCTGTACAAGCCAGACAGGTGGTATCTCAACAGAGCCGGGACCAATATCCTTGCGGGGTGTGAGGCGGGGGTGGTGGTTGCTAATGCTGTTGGGGAGGGTTTAAACCAGCTTGGCAAGGGGATGGGAACCTGAAAATAGATTCAGTAGGGAGGGGAGTAACGCTGAACTTTGAAAGCAAAAATAAAGAAAGTGAGTTTGAAGGAGAAGAAACATGCAGAAAAAAAACGTTAAAAAAAAAATTTAAAGGCTCTTTGTCTTAATGCATGTAGCATTCATAACAAAATAGATGAGTTGACGGCACAAATAGATACAAATCAGTATGATTTGATAGCCATTACAGAGACGTGGTTGCAAGGTGCCCAGGACTGGTATTTAAAT
Source organism: Pristiophorus japonicus (assembly GCF_044704955.1). Lineage (NCBI taxonomy): Eukaryota > Metazoa > Chordata > Chondrichthyes > Pristiophoridae > Pristiophorus > Pristiophorus japonicus. The sequence continues at coordinate 177,444,520 of NC_091990.1, forward strand.
ATTCAGGGGTACTTGCCAATCCGGAAGGACAGACAAACAGGAAAAGGAGGTGGGGTAGCTCTGTTGATAAAGGATGGAATCACTGCAATAGCGAGAAATGATATGACTCAAATGATGTTGAAACATTTTGGGTGGAGATAAGAAATAATAAGGGGAAAAAGTCACTGGTGGGCGTAGTCTATAGGCCCCCTAACAGTAGCAACTCTGTTGGTCGGACTATAAACCAGGAAATAGCGGGGGCTTATAAAAAGGGAACAGCAATAATCATGGGTGATTTTAACCTCCATATTGATTAAAGAAATCAAATTGGTCCAGGTTGCCTTGAGGAAGAGTTCATAGAAAGTATAAGGGATGGGTTCCGGGACTGGCAAGGGGACAGGCTATCTTAAATCTGGTTCTGTGTAATGAGACAGGATTAGTAAACAATCTCCTAGTATGGAATGAGTGATCGTAGCATGGTTGAATTTCAAATTAAGATGCAGGGTAAGAAAGTTGGATCTCAAACCAGCGTACTAAGCTTAAATAAAAGAGACTACAAAGGTATGAGGGCAGAGTTGGCTAAAGTGGACTGGGAAAATAGATTAACATGTAGGATGGTTGATGAACAGTGGCGTACATTTAAGGAGATATTTCACAAAGCCGAAAACTGCAATCCGTGTGCATCACCTGTTCCATTACATTGGGGACTTTATATTTTTCAGCGACGAAGCAACAAGCCAGGTTTCCTGTTATTGAACACCTGGCCTAACCACAAGTCAGCATCCTGTTATTCTATATCTATCTTTACTAAGCTTGCCACCACATCCTCTTGCAGGTGGCCTACCATCTGATTGGTCCAGCTTAGTTGTTGCTAGGCAAATGCAACTTGACATACTTGCTTGTCCATTTCTGAATATATTTTCCAGACTACAACTCTATATTACTACGGTGGGCTTCTAAAAGTCCCACTTCAATTCCCCCTTTGGTCTCTGGCTTACCCCAGCCCATGAGACCACTAGAGCTGAGCTATCTAATGCTTTAGACTTCCCGCCCCATTTGCGGTGGTCTGCCGCCAAGTTTGGGAGGTCTATCACCTAACCGGGGTTTAAATTCCCCCATGCATCAACAGTCTATCTTTCTCTTGCATATGAGTGATTGCTTTAGCTTGCTGCCTATGTCTACATTTCCTACAAGCTGCACATGTCATTATCAGCCAGCATAGTGCCAAAATCAGTTGAACTGCCACCAAAGTATGAGAAATGATACGTATCCATGGATGGATATTAATGTTCAGTCCCCAGTTCCATGCCTTAAGGTCTTTTGCAATGTCCTTGCCCAGTTCGCGCAGCTCCTGTTTGAGCACGTGATATCATTTTATGCTTTCCAGTAGAGGATCCTTTATGTCTCTCAGGTCCTTGGGCAGGTGGGGTATTGGTGCAGCCAGTTCACTTTCATATTGGTACAAATTTTGTTCAATTTCATCAGTCAGGTTCAGGGTAATAGTTTCTCGAGCATGGATATACGTCATTCGTGCTTGTCCGATTGTGACCGGTAGCCTCGGATGAAACAGAAGTTGGGATTAGTGATATTACATTGATAAATGTCATGGTCATAATTTGGTTGCTTGGTTAGCATTTAGTATTCCCCCTTTCCGCGGTAGGCTGAGTGGGTGTGTTCGGATTCTGATGGGCTTATTTCTAAGACATACCCAATGGTTTGATTAAATCCGCAGCCATCCTCGCTTCCCCAGCCTACTGGATGTGGACATATAGTTAGGCTTCCTACCCTGCAGCACCCTGATAATGAGACATAGAAACATAGAAACATAGAAAATAGGTGCAGGAGTGGGCCATTCGGCCCTTCGAGCCTGCACCGCCATTCAATGAGTTCATGGCTGAACATGCAACTTCAGTACCCCATTCCTGCTTTCTCGCCATACCCCTTGATCCCCCTAGTAGTAAGGACTACATTAAACTCCTTTTTGAATATATTTAGTGAATTGGCCTCAACAACTTTCTGTGTTCATGGATCTGTTCCGTTTGATCGCATATTGATCCATTGGGTAATACCGCATGTAGTTCTCACCAGATTAGCCCTAAGTTTTCTACCTAAACTGAGGGTGTGGTCCAGACACCCCCTTCACCATTACCGGAATCCCCACCAGGGCAGAATGTGAATCTGTGCATCTGCCTGTCACCGGAAAGACTCTTGTCATTCCTTTCATGGTGCATTTGTCCAGTGACCCTGGGTGCTGTGCTTGGCAGAACAGGTGGGTGCTGTTAATCCAATCCGGGACTTCGCCCCTGTGTATTTGGTCCAGGTTCTCCCTGACCTGCCCAATCATCCATCCCCCGTTAGCATGGTAGAGGCCTCGTTGAACCTCTGCCTTTTCCACATTGAATTCTCGGTCAATCAGGCGGTTAAATGGTGGCAGCATAGCCCTCCAGGACTGTAATCCCTTTGACTAAGCTCCTGGCTGCCCCTTCTCCTTCCCGCACAGCCCCTTTGGCTGCGTCTGTCTGCCTCTACAGCAACTTCCTGACTGTGTCTTAAGGCTTTCCGATTATTAGACCACATTCAATATATTGGACCGTATCGTGACACCTAATAATGTGGTTTGGGTTACCTTAAACCCGCAAAAGTTTTTGTCTGGTCCGAGGGGAGTCTCTGCACCCTCTTGCCGGAATATACCAGTCAGGTAGACTCCATTTCCAGCTTGGGTCTTTTGATAGTCCGTGTCTTCATAATTCGGGTGTAGCTCATCACCTTCAGCCCCATGATTTGAATTCTGTCTGATCATCCAGCCCGCGCTGGTTGCCACAGGGGTGAGTGCCAAAATATACTCAGTATCCTGTAAAATCAAACTTCCCCCTAGATGGAATATTCTGTTAGAGTCGTTTTAGCTGGGACCAGTGTTTCCACCGTCTTACTCCATTCATATCCACACATGCACATGTGTCAACACTGATCAATATCTCGTATGGTCCCGACCACTGCGGCGTGAATCCGGTTCTTCCCGGGAGCCCCTTAACCATTATTTTCTCCCCCACATGGGGAAGATCTACCAGGGACTCTTAACTCTTCTTGTTCATCCCGGCGTGCCTGTTGTTTGTTCTCTTAATTCCTGTCTCATATCCTTAGGTTGCTTACTTAACTTCATTACATATCTCCTAATCTGATCCTGCAATGGGCCCACATCGAACCCTCCTGTGATTATACCTTTGGGTAATCGCATTGCCCGACTAGTCATAAGCTCATATGGAGTTAATCCTGTTGTCTGGTTAGGGGTTGCCCTTTATCTCATCAGGATAGCAGGCAGCAGCAAGCCTGTCCAGTTTCTTGGATGGCTTTTGACAGGGCTGTCTTTAATGTCCGATTCATCCGTTCTACCATCCCCGAACTCTGCGGATGGTAGGGGATGTGAAATTTTTGTTTAATGCCCAATGTGGGTGGTGCATAGTAATTTTACCACCTGTCCTGTGAAGTGGGTTACCTGATCAGAGTCTATTTACCCCAGCGGGGAATCACCTCCTCGGCTAAGATACGAGCTACTGTGGTTGCAGAGTAGTTTCGGGTAGCAAAAGCTTCCACCCACCATGTAAACAAATCAATTATTACTAGACAGTATTTCTTTTCTCTAGAGCTTGGTAGTGGTCCCATGAAATCATTTTGTATATTCTCCCATGGCCATCGCAGCCGAGGTTGATGGGCCATTCTAATTTTAATGGCCTTTCCTGGATTATGTTGGACACATGTAATGCTTTGCTGGCAATATTTAGCAATGTCTCGTCCCATGCCTGGCAACCACCAATCTCTGGAGACACTACTGATCATGGCATTTCGCCCGGCATGGTTAATACCGTGGTGCAGTTCCATGAGCATCTTTCGTATACAAGTGGGGACTGCCACCCTATGTCCTTTCTCCACACGGAGTCTGGATCTGGTGCCCCTCCCTGTCTTTTCTTCATCACTTACATCTGCATGTAATTTTACAATGTCAATATCTACTTTAGTAATCACAGTATTTACTGGTTCCTCCCTCACTTCGGACTAAACTGCTGCCTCCTGCACCACCTTATCCGTAGCCTCGTTACCTCTCTGGATATCGTCCACCACTTTCTGTTGGGCTTTGACCTTTATTACCGCCGCCTCGCGGTCATGTAGTCATGGACTACTCCAAAAGCATAGCGGCTGTCTGTGTAGATATTTGCCCGCTTGCCTTTAGCTAATTGGAGGTCATCTCTCAGGGCAGTGAGTTCTGGCACTTGTGCGGAAAGCCCTCTGTCCAGTCCTCCACTTAGGACGGTGTCAAGTGCTGCGTTGACCACCGCCCACCCTGTATGTGAGGTCCCTTGGATATATTTGCGGGACCCGTCCACATAAAGGGTTAAATCGGGGTCCTCGAGTGGGATCTCATTTATATTACCAGGTGAGTCTTCCCGCTCTCGGGTGTGGCACTCATGGGGTTCACCTGTGGCCATGAGACCCTCTGCAGGGTTCTCCCCTGTGTCTCATACTATTTTCACGGACTCATCATGGAGGAGTAAAACTGACTCCCATTTAGCCCTACGTACATTGGACATGGATCTTAGTTTCCCAGTGTTGAGCATTTCCACCAGAGTGTGTTTAGTGTGCAGTACAATCTCCCCGGTCATCACTACTGGTTCATTGACTTTCACTGCCCACGTTGCATAGTCCAGAGCCGCCACACACCGGGACAGACTAACCGCCATGAATGACTGTTGGGTTAAGTAATAGGCTACAGGACGCATCCTGTCCCCGTGCATCTGAGTGACCACTGCCCCATAGAATCCTTCTTCATTTTCACAGTAAATGTGGAAAGGTATGTCCATGTTCGGGAGTCCCAGGCCGGGTGCAGACATTAAGGTTTCCTTCAGATTACCATATGCTGTTTCCTGCTGTGGGCCCCACTCAACACATTCCAGGGAGGGATTCCCCCCTTTCACCAGTTTCTGTGTTGGTTCTGCAATTGCTGCAAAGTTGGTTATAAAGTTTCTGCAGTAATTAAAAAGTCTCAGTACTTTCCATACTTTGGGCGGGGCATGATTCTGAAAGCTTCTTTCCTATCTCGAGACATTGTTCTAGTCCCTTGTGATATCTCATGTCCCAAATATTGTACCACGGTCTGTCCAATCTGGGTTTTCTTGGGATTGGCTTTAAACTCCACCCTTTGTAAGGTTTCTTAGATTTCTATGAGAGCACCCATGTGTCCCCATTCATCCTCCAAGGCAATCAGCAGATCATCCACATACTGGAGGACTGAGCTTCTGTAAGGGATTAGATCCACCTTCTCTAGGGCTTGACTCATAGTCCGGTGAAATATTGCCGGGCTATTGTGGAATCCCTGTGACACCCGTGTCCAGGTATGCTGGCGGTCCCCTACAGTAAAGGCAAACTTGTCCTGTGATTCCCGAACCAGAGGTATGGACCAAAATCCATTGGCTATGTCAAGCACTGTGAATATAATATGTTCGGGTTTCAATCCATTAAAGATTATGGCTGGGCTGGCTACAATGAGGTGCTGATGAGGTGTCACTTTATTCAGAGCCGTATAATCTATAGTTCGTCGGTATGAGCCGTCTGGCTTCTTTACCAGCCACATGGGTGAATTAGTGGTGCTCTCAGCTTCCTGGAGTACGCCATTGTCCAGCAGATCTTGTACAATTTGTTTGACTGCCTCCCTGGCTTTAGGTTTGATTGGATATTGTTTATGAGAGGTGTGCTCGGGTCCCGGGACAATGATTGGGTCAGTTTCTACCAGCCCACAATCTTGTTCAAACAGTGCCCACACTCCATCAATCTGCAGACACACTGGGCCACACCCTTTTAATGTATCCCAATCCCTGGTGAGGAGTTGTATGTTCCCAACCTTTGCATGGTTGTCCAATTTATTTTGCACCCTGAAAATAGTAGTTTTGCACCCATTTGGACTTCTCCAAACTATTTTCTTTCCCTGGGGATCAATCAACCCTCCTAATTGTTCGAGGAGGTTGATTCCTAATATTGTACCCTCATTATTGGGACAAACGTAAAATTGTGCGGGGATTAGAATCCCTGCCATGTCCAATAATATTACTTCGCTTAGGTGTGCCCTTGTGGCAGATCCCCTAACTCCTGTAATTAAAACTGTCCATTTGGTTGTGGGTAGGGGGATATCTGTCATTGAGACAGAGGTGCCTGTATCCACTAACATATCACATTGCCGGCCCCCTAACAATGCTGTAATTGGATCCGAGGATCACCTTCGTTCTGAGCAGGGGACGCTCTCATTCAGTCCCTTGCCAGGTCCTTAAGGGCCTGGAGAAACTGATCCTAAAATTCCTTCTACCCCAGGAACAAATATTCTCTTCAAATTTAAAAAATCTCCAGTATTCAAAAGGTATCACCCACTGAATTAAAACAGAGTTCATAGCTGCCTGTGAAAGAGTTAACTTCCTTTGTTTCGAAAGCCGACAAACACAGACACCATCAATCAATGTCAACTTTCATTGCATAGTTTGCAGCCTTTTTAGTTTAACCTCCCTGCTTTTACAATTAAAGAAAAACTTAATCTTCCCTTTTCTCCTTTTCATTGAGTCATAACTAACCATTATTCACAATACGCGCGAGTCACTAAAACGAGGGTTTTCTCCTCTGTTTCTTTTCTGATGGCCACCACTTCCTGCCACGGGTGAGTCGTCTGGTCTCCAATTTTGTTTAATCATTATATTTTTTTATCTACTAGTTACCGTGTCAGAGACACCTCTGGTCACAACTCGAGTTTCTCACTTCCCATGACGATATGTTGTCAGCGGTATGTCCCTTACTTACTCCTCACGAGTGAGACTGATACTTACAACCCTCGTAGTTGTCAGCGCTACATCCCTTACTTACTCGCCCTGAGTGAGACCGATACGTGCAACATATACCAAGTATCAATTTTAAAAACTGTCGTACTATAATGCCACCAAGCCTTTTGTTCGGCTGGTTCTTGTGACGGGTCCCACCAGTCGTTTAACATTTTGTCGATTAACTCCTTCTGGTCATCAGCATAAAACCTAGTAAAGGACCTGTCTGGACCCCAATCTAGTTCTTTAACTGATGCCATTAAGTGGTCTTACAGTCTATGTCATCTGTCTGATGAATTCACGTCACTCCAATCACAGTTTAATCCAACCTCTATTTTAATCATAGTCTTATTTCTCCGATATACTTCTTGCACAAAACAGTTCTTATCAATGATTTTAACTAAATCAATGACTTTAAACTAACTTATTATACTCACGCGCAACAAATTTGTTCTTTAGCAGACTTTCACATTTCGGAATACCCGGTTGACAGACAGTCTTGTCATCGCAGAGATCATCTAATTTTGGAATGGTACTTTAAACTTACTCACTCCGAGATCCTCTACCAACGATTGTCTGTCCATCTCCGGGCGTATCCCATCCTTGTCGCCAAATTGATGTGGAACCAAAATAAAGGCTCAACACAAGTCTGATAAAGAATCAAATATAATGTTTATTTGCGAATATCTATAGCTTGGCCAAGGGAGAATGGCTAGAGTTCCTCAACACTTTGCCAGCCGACTCAACCCTTGACTAGCAGCATACAGTATTTAAAGCCGAAAACCACAATCTGTGTGCGCCACTTGTTACATTACATGGGGACTTTACATTTTTCAGCTACGAAGCAACAAGCCAGGTTTTCTGTTATTCAACACCTAGCCTAACCGCAAGTCAGCATCCTGTTATTCTATGTCTGTCTTTATGAAGCTTGCCACCCCATCCTCTTGCAGGTGGTCTACCATCTGATTGGTCCAGCTTAGTTGTTGCTAGGCAAATGCAACTTGACATACTTGCTTGTCCATTTCTGAACACATTTCCCAGACTACAACTCTATGGGCCCAACTTTCCACAGGATAAAAAACGGGTGCCCCCCCCCCCGAGCTGGACGCCCGTTTTTCACGCCTAAAACGGCGCCAGAAAAAAAACGCACTATTCTGGAGCGCTTTGCAGCTCCTTGTCTGTTTGGCGCAGCGCCCAGGGGGCGGAGCCTACACTTGCGCCGATTTTGTAAGTGGGAGGGGGCGGGTACTATTTAAATTAGTTTTTTTCCTGCCGGCAACGCTGCGCGTGCGCGTTGGAGCATTCGCGCATACTCAGTGTGAAAAAAACATTGGCACTCGGCCATTTTTGTAGTTTTTTGTAGCTGTTTAATTTTTGAACATTTTTTTAATAAAAGCACATTGCCATCAGCATTTGCAGCCTTCTCACTGTCTCCTCTCCCCTCCCCCCCCCCCCCCCCCCCGCGGGAAGAACGGGCGCCTCAGGCTGACTGCAGAATTTTCCGTGCCTGAAGCACTTTCACACAGGTAGGAAGATGGTTTATTTACATAGAAACATAGAAACATAGAAAATAGGTGCAGGAGCAGGCCATTCAGCCCTTCTAGCCTGCACCGCCATTCAATGAGTTCATGGCTGAACATGAAACTTCAGTACCCCCTTCCTGCTTTCTCGCCATAACCCTTGATCCCCCGAGTAGTAAGGACTTCATCTAACTCCCTTTTGAATATATTTAGTGAATTGGCCTCAACTACTTTCTGTGGTAGAGAATTCCACAGGTTCACCACTCTCTGGGTGAAGAAGTTTCTCCTCATCTCGGTCCTAAATGGCTTACCCCTTATCCTCAGACTGTGACCCCTGGTTCTGGACTTCCCCAACATTGGGAACATTCTTTCTGCATCTAACCTGTCTAAACCCGTCAGAATTTTAAACGTTTCTATGAGGTCCCCTCTCATTCTTCTGAACTCCAGTGAATACAAGCCCAATTGATCCAATCTTTCTTGATAGGTCAGTCCCGCCATCCCGGGAATCAGTCTGGTGAACCTTCGCTGCACTCCCTCAATAGCAAGAATGTCCTTCCTCAAGTTAGGAGACCAAAACTGTACACAATACTCCAGGTGTGGCCTCACCAAGGCCCTGTACAACTGTAGCAACACCTCCCTGCCCCTGTATTCAAATCCCCTCGCTATGAAGGCCAACATGCCATTTGCTTTCTTAACCGCCTGCTGTACCTGCATGCCAACCTTCAATGACTGATGTACCATGACACCCAGGTCTCGTTGCACCTTCCCTTTTCCTAATCTGTCACCATTCAGATAATAGTCTGTCTCTCTGTTTTTACCACCAAAGTGGATAACCTCACATTAATCTTTTCTTTGCTTATAAATGTTTATTCAGGTAGGATTTATTTGTATAATATTTGTAGAAGTATAAATAAGGATTTATTGTAGAATTTAATGAGTTCCCTCCCCCCACCTCGTTCTGAACACCTAATTTGTAACCTGCGCCTGATTTTTTAATGTGTAGAACAAAAATCTTCACTTGCTCCATTCTACTTTAGTTTGGAGTACCTTTTCACTGTGGAAACTTTGAAATCAGGCGTCAGTGGCCGGACACGCCCCCTTTTGAAGAAAAAATTCTGTTCCAAAGTAGAACTGTTCTACCTGACTAGAACTGCAGAAAAAAAAATGTGGAGAATTGCGATTTCTAAGATAGTCTGTTCTCCACCAGTTGCTCCTAAAAATCAGGTGCAAATCATGTGGAAACTTGGGCCCATAATTACTACGGTGGGCTTCTAAAAGTCCACTTCAAGGATCTAATATTCCAGATCCTGAACAACATCTTGAAGGGTGGAAGATGCCTGTGCATGGATTTTTTTTAACCTGTGGTGGCCGTTGCACACCGGCCATCACACAACATGGGCTTAACAGAGCTTGGTCTTGATCCAGTAGCAAGAATTAACCAAGACAACTGGAGACCAACTCTGCTGCACGGACATAGTGCGTACACAATCGCAGTATGTGCTGGCCATACTGGAGTAATATTTTAGTCCCGTTCTGCTTTGTGGAAAGGCAGTGAGAGGTTAACACTCAAGTAGTGAAAAACAGCCATTATAGCGCTGATCTCAGCAGTAAAACCGCTGCTCATTGGATTACTGTTCAACACGTGGGACAATATCAGGTCCCGCCTAATTCTCAGTCATTTGTGGCACGGGCTTTATTCAGTAAAGGGGAGATGCATTGATGCTACGGCAGCTCATTATCGAACTGCACCTGGAAGCAGACGGTACTAGAAGCAGACGACTGAGCCTCAGAACAGGGAGCCCGCAGTTTCTCAGACACGGCTCTGGAGGCACTGATGGTGGCCATGGAGAGGAGGCAGGCTGTCCTCTTTCCAGGTAAGAAGTCCTTGCCAAATACACCCAGAGGGCTGTGGTTAGAGATCGCCGATTTTGTGATGGCCAGCACTGTGGTCCCCAGGCCGTCGATCCAGTGCTGCGGTCACCATCTGAACCACAAACCTCACATACTGCTCAATGAATCATCATCATAGGCGGTCCCTCATATCGAGGATGACTTGCTTCCATGCCAAAAAGGGATGAGTTGACAGGTGTATCAATGAAGGACCTAATATTCCAGGTTCCGAACAACATCCTGAAGGGTGGAAGATGCTTATGCGTGGATTTTTTTAATGTGTGGTGGCAAGCTGTTAAAGTGCAGCTACAACACTAGCATCTATCCAACAATGTGCAAAACTGCCCAGGTATGTCCTGTCCACAAAAAGCAGGATAAATCCAATCCAGTCAATTACCATCTACTCAATCATCAGCAAAGTGATGGAAGATGTCATCAACAGTGCAATCAAGCGGCACTTACTCACCAATAATCTGTTCACCGATGCCCAATTTGGGTTCCGCCAGGACCACTCGGCTCCAGCTGTCATGCCAGCCTTGGTCCAAACATGGACGAAAGAATTGATTTCCAGAGGTGAGGTGAGTGTGATGCCCTTGACATCAAGGCAGCATTTGACCGAGTGTGGCAAGGATCCCGAGTAAGACTGAAGTCAATGGGAATCGGGAGGAAAACTCTCCACTGGCTAGAGTCATACCTAGCACAAAGGAAGATGGTTGTGGTGGTTGGAGGTCAATCATCACAGCCCCAGAACATCACTGCAGGAGTTCCTCAGGGCAGTGTCCTTGGCCCAACCATCTTCAGATGCTTCATCAATGACCTTCCCTCCATCATAAGGTCAGAAGTGGGGATGTTCACTGATGACTGCACAATGTTCAGTGCCATTTGCAACTCCTCAGATAATGGAGCAGTCCATGCTTGCATGTAGCAAGACTTGGATGACATTCAGGCTTGGGCTGATAAGTGGCAAGTAACATTCGCACCACACAAGCGCCAAGCAATGACTATCTCCAACAAGCGAGAGTCTAACCACTGCCCCTTGACGTTCAACAGCATTACCATCACCGATTCCCCCACCATCAACATCCTGAGGGTCACCATTGACCAGAAATTTAATTGGACCAGCCACGTCAATACTGTGGCAACAAGAGCAGGCCAAAGGCTGGGTATTCTGTGGCAAGTGTTTCATCTCCTGACTCCCCAAATTCTTTCCACCATCTACAAGGTACAAGTCAGGTGTGTGATAAAATACTCTCCACTTGCCTGGATGAGTGAAGCTCCAACAACACTCAAGAAGCTTGACACCATGCAGGACAAAGCAGCGCACTTGATTGGCACCTCATGCACCAGCTTAAACATTCACTTTCTCCATCTCCGATGTACTATGGCTGTAGTGTATACCATCTACAAGATGCTTTGCAGCAACTCACTAAGGCTTCTTCGGTAGCACCTCTCAAACCCGTGAGCTCTACCACCTAGAAGGACAAGGGCGGCAGGCACAAGGGAACACCACCATCTCCATGTTCCCCTTCAAGTCACACACCATCCTGACTTGGAAGTTTATTGCCGTTCCTTCATCGTCACTGGGTCAAAATCCTGGAACTCCCTCCCTGACATCACTGTGGGAGTACCAGGGGATTTGTAGGATCTTGCAGAGATATCGTTGGTGAGATATCTGCAGTGATTGAGGTGTCCACTTACATGCTCCATGCCTCTGAGCCATACAGGAGGGCGGGTATTACTACATGAGCTTGATGGTAGATTTGAGGGTCTGGTCTTTGAACACTCTTTTCCTCAGGCAGCCGAAGGCAGCACTGGCACACTGGAGGCGGTGTTGAATCTCCTCATCAATGTCTGCCGTTGTTGATTAAAGGCTCCCACTGGGCAGGCCACATAGTTCGCATGCCAGACACGAGACTCCCAAAGCAAGTGCTTTATGTGGAGCTCCTTCACGGCAAATGAACCACAGATGGGCAGCGGAAACATTACAAGGACACCCTCAAAGCCTCCTTGATAAAGTGCGACGTACCCACTGACACCTGGGAGTCCCTGGCCAAACACCACCCTAAGTGGAGAAAGTGCATCCGGGAGGGCGTTGAGCACTTCGAGTCTCAACGCCGAGAGCGTGCAGAAATCAAGCGCAGGCAGCGGAAAGAGCATGTGACAAACCAGTCTTACCCACCCCTTCCCTCAACGACTATCTGTCCCACCTGTGACAAGAGTCTGTGGCTCTCGTATCTCGTATTGGACTGTTCAGCCACCAAAGAACTCAATTCAGGAGTGGAAGGAAGCCTTCCTCGATTCCGAGGGACTGCCTATGATGATGATGTGAAAGTACATTCACCACACAGACTACAGCGAGTCAAGAAGGCGGCTCACCACCTTCTTCTCAAGGGCAATGAGGGATGGGCAATAAATGCCGGCCTTATCAGTGACGCCCACATCACATGAACGAATTAAAAGATTAGAAGTTTAAATGCGTGGCTCAAAGAGTGGTGTTGGAGGCAGGGATTTTGTTTCGTGGGGCACTGGCACCCATTCTGGGGAAAGAGGGAGCTGTTCCATTGGGATGGACTTCACTTTAACCAGGCTGGAACCAGTGTCCTGCTGAATCAAATAACTAGAACAGTAGACAGGGCTTTAGATTAAGGGGGATGTGATAATTCAGGAAAAAGTAAATTTTAAACCAGCAAGAGAAATGTCAAGGCTCCAGAGCAGAGCAGAGTTTTGGGTAAAAATAAGCAGAGAGGGTCAGGAAAGGATAGAGAGAGTAACAAAGGTAATAGGACGAAGGTGACATCAGGGAAAAATAGAAAAAAGTCAAAGCTGAAGGCACTATATCTGAATGTGTGAAGCCTTCACAACAAAATAGATGAATTAATAGCACAGATAGAAATTAATAAGTTTGATCAAATAGCCATTACTGAGATGTGGTTACAAAGTGACTGAGGTTGGGAACTAAATATTCCAGGATACTTAACTTTTAGAAGAGATAAGCAAAATGGAAAAGGAGGAGGGGTAGTCCTGATAATAAAGGATGGGATAAAGACAGTCGAGAGAAAGGGTCTTAGCTCTGAAAATCAAGAAGTAGAATCAGTTTGGGTGGAGCCAAGAAACAGCAAGGGGCAGAAAACATCGGTGGGAGTTGTTTATCGGCACTCAAATAATAGTTGTAATGTAGGGCAGAGTATGAATCAGGAAATTAGAGGCATATGTAACAAGGGTAATGCACTAATCATGGGAGACTTTAATCTACATATAGACTGGGCAAACCAAAATTGCAATAATAGGTCAGAATCTTACCAGCCCTGTGAATGCGGGTTTGGAGGCGGTCCCGCTGTCAAAATGGCCGTGATTGACAGTGGGGCGGGCTCCCGCTCTGGACCCGCCTCCAAGTAAGTTTCCAAAGTGCCGGGTCTGCCTGCAATTCACAGACCGGAAACCAAGCAGTGGGCCAGCCAATTAATATCATTAAGAGGTACTTTAAAGGGATTTAAAAAGAATTTTATGAGGTTCATATCCCTTGGAGTACACGTCAGGTAAGTGTGTCGGGTTCTCAATGACACTCCATTGCTTTGACTAGTTGACAGCTGCAAAAGTGGTATAAAACCTACCATTTCACAGCTGTTCACTTTCTAATCTCAGAAACTCAAGCCTTCAGGATTTGAAAGAAACTTTTGAGCTGCATGCAGTTTGGAAGTATTTGCAGTGAACTCTCTATCCATTGTCACATCTTTGGAGCAACCTCTCTCACTACTGATACATCGCGTCTGTCATTCTAACTTCATCTGCCATCTATTCCATCACCATTGGTGCCCTTGAGCAAATCTCAACTTGGTCCTCAGTATCCACCACGATCAGCCTGAACAGCAACATCACTAAACACATCAGCATCACCAACAACACCAAACTTCTCCACAATCACCTGATGCTGCACAGGACACAGGGCATCAGCACCTGACCACATTGCTGCCCTGGATGCCAGTGATGGCCTCACCATGGCCAGATTTACTTCACTTGATGCTGTACACCCCAGGCTGCCACATGATGCGCCAGGTTGGCACTACCCCGCACCAACACCATAAAGCATCCCTGCAATGCCCAAGCCACTCCTTTCAAACTCATCACCATTGTGGAGTGTACCCTTATGTCTCACTATTCACTACAACTCACTAAGTCACTTGCAAAGGAGCATGCAAATCTGTCCGAATGCAAAGTGTTCAAAATAAAGATTTCAATGTTTGACAACACATGAGCAAAAAGTTTACATGAACATTGACAAAAAGACCCAAGTGCCTACCCTTGAGTGTTGTTAGTTGGTATAATTGGACAAGATGAGTGTGAGGTGTGGCTAGTGAGATGGGGATGTGATAATGTAGGTAGAGGGAGAGGGATGGGTAGCAGTGCAAGGTAAGTTGGTGTAAGGATGTGCAGGAATAGGGTAGGGAAGGCAGAGTGATGGGGATGTGAATGGTGGCACAGCAGGATGAGGTTGAGTGTGGAGTTGCAGTAATGTTTCGTTAACTACTGAGATCATTGAAAAATTTGTGCATCTGCAGCCAGCTCCTCCTGATGACAGCCCTGTGTGTGCCCTCCTGGGCAATGTGCAACCAAGCTGCATTGGTATCCTGAGGAGGTCTCTTCCACCCATTGGAAGGGAAGAGAACCTCCTGCATGCTGTGACTACCTCCATAAGCATCTGGAAGGTATCATGGGAGAGCCTGGGTGCAGCTGTGCACCTTTGTGCAGTGCTTGTCAGTGTTTACAACAGCTCCATTTCCAAGAAACATCTTTGTTTCTAGCCTGCACTGCCATTCAATAAGATCATGGCTGATCATTCCCTCAGTACCCCTTTCCTGCTTTCTCTCCATACCCCTTGATCCCCATCCCTCTCCCCTGTTCACCCCCACATCCCCCTCCCCTGTTTAGCCAATGTTCATGTAAAGTTTCTGCTAATGTGTTGTCAAACATTGAAATCTTTATTTTCAACACTTTGCCTTCTTGGACAGTTTTGTGTGCACCTTTGGAAGTGGCTTAGTGAGTTGTAGTGAATTGCAAGGCACAATGGTGATGAATGTGAAACGAATGGCTTGGGCATTGTAGGGATGCTTTATGATGCTAGTGTGGGGTGATGCCAACCTGGCGCATCATGTGGCAGCCAGGATGTACAGCATCAAGTAAAATCCCTTACCTCCTCGGCAGCAATGTGATCGGGTGCTGATGCCCTGTGTCCTGTGCAACATCAGGTGATTGCAGAGAAGGTTGGTGTTGTTGCTGCTGCTGGTGTGTCAGGTGATGCTGGTGTTGGAGCTGATCATGGTGGGATTCTGAGGACCAAGGTGAGATTTTTTCAAGGGCACCGATGCTGATGGAATAGACGGCAAATGAAGTTCAGACGTTAGAAGCGATTTGTCAATGGTGAAAGAGGTTATTCCCAGGAGGTAACAGTGGATAGAGTTTACCCCAAGCACTTCCAAACTGCATATAGCTAAAAAGTTTATTCCAAATCCTGACAACTCCAGCTTCTAAAATTGGATAGTGAACAGCTGTCAACTATTCAGAGGAATGAAGAATCACTGAAAACCCGACCTACTTACCTGTGTGATCCCCGAGCACCAGGAACCTGGTGAAAAAGCTGGAAAAATGGTAACTACATGGTTAAATGCTGCTTAAATACCTTTTAACAAGCTCTTAACTATGTCAATTGGCTTCCCCGCCACTTAGTGTTGAGTCTGTAAAGCGCAGACAGACTGGACACTTGGGAAACTGTTATGGAGACGGATTGACATTGGGCTGTCGACCCTCTGTCAGGGTTGGATTTTCGGCAGGTTTGCGACTGGGCTTTCACCGAGACTTGACCCTCCGCAGCAAAAGCCCGGTCGCGATTCTCGGGTACCTGTTTACGGTGGTGCTTCCAAGTACTACCAGGGAGAGGTGCACTGATGTGCAATGACTTGGATTATGTTTGCATCCAAGTTTCAGCTCTCTCCCAACCTGTACGCCATGCCCAGAATAGCGACAGGTCATACCTGTCGGTGCAACCCTGCCAGCAGCGATTAGTACGAAAACCTGCAAAAATGGTAAGTTAAAGTTTTTTTTTGTAGCGATTTGATAGTTAAGGGTCTTGTGAATGTTTTTGGAATATTTTATGGAATTTTGTTTTCCCCCTCCTAAGGTCACTCTTGCAGCACTCCCGGCCCCGGACTAAATTTGGCGAAACTCGCGTTTTTGCACCGCGAATGCTTGTGCAACGCCCCCCTTACCAATGCACCCCTGGCACAGATGCTAAGACTGAAAGTTCGGGCTAAAAACAGTAGCACAGTGCAAACGGTAAGTTTCATGTATCGCTACCATTTTCGCTGTAAAATCCTGAAAGCCGAAAGCCTACATTACAACAGCGACCACGCTCCAAAAGTACTTCATTGGCTGTAAAGCGCTTTGAGATGTCCGGTGATTGTGAAAGTTGCTATATATAAATCCAAGTCTTTATTTTCTTTCTTTCAATGCTGCAGTACATTGACAGAACAACTGTTAAAATCAATGTGGCCATTAAGGAAACCGGCTGATGACGCGGCATCAAATTACATCATCAGACCCACTTCCTTTTAATTGGCTGGGAACCTCGCGAGGCGGGCTTAACAAGCCCAATCTAAGGAAGATTCTTTTCACAGTGCGGGCTAGAGCCAGGAGCGGAGTCGCAACCCGCCACCAACCCGGCTGCCCCGGACCTGCCACGGTTGGCGAAATCACAGCCAATGTGTGGAGGACGAATTCATGGAATGTATACAAGATAGTTTTCTAGATCAGTATGTTGAGGAGCCAACTGGGGAGCAAGCTATTTTAGGTCTAGTATTGTGCATGAGAAAGGGTTCATTCATAACCTTGTAGCAAAGGGGCCCTTTGGAAAGAGTGAGCATAATATGATAGAATTTTATATTAAGTTTTGAAAGTGATTTATTTAAATCCGAAACGAGGGTCTTGAATCTAAACAAAGCAAACTATGTAGGTATGAGGGGCGAGTTGGCTAAGGTAGATTGGGCAACTACATTAAAAGGTATGACAGTAGACAAGCAATGGCTAGCATTAAAAAAATTAATAATAATTTACAACAAATATATTCATCAATAATAATTTACAACAAATATATTCCTTTAAGGCACAAAAGCACCACAGGAAACGTGATCCAACCGTGGCTCACAAGACAAGTTAAAGATAATATTAGATCAAAGGAAGATGCTTATAATGTTGCCAAAACTAGCAGTAAGCCTGAGGATTGGAGGATGTTAGAATTCAGCAATGGAGGACCAAGAAATTGATAAAGAAATGGGAAATAGAAATAGACAATGGCAGCCATTACATGAAAAGTCGACGGCCATTGCACTCCGCAGCATGGCCGCTGATTTCCGGTGTTTGGAGGCCGTAACGAAAGGGGCAATTTCGACCGCCATTTCACCTCAGCAACTTTAAATAACTCCAGAAAGCTCCAAACAGTTGCACAAACTGTGACAAAGCCAGTAAAATGAAACAGCAAGTCAGCTGCAAGTTGTTGATGATCCCTTTAGATAGCACTGACGGGGAGTTCCTCCTGCTGTTGAAATCATGCTCAGCTTGTTGGGATTGGGAGCGTGCCGTCCAAAATGGCAGATCGTGCGTCGAATCAGCGTTGCTCAATCAGTGATGTCACAATCGAGCTCATCGAATTATTGCAGCGAGTGCTGGCAATGGCAGGGCTACTGACCGCCCCAAAATGGCGTCCGGAAGTGAGGTGGCCACCATTTTTTCATCAAAACGGAACTTAATGACCGGTACTAAACCCCCCAATTTCTAGGCCTATGGCTCTATATATAAAGTCCAGGATCCCATGTGCTTTATTAATTGCTTTGTTAACCTGTGCACAGACACCTCTAGGTCTTTCTCTTCTTGAACCACCTTTAAAATGGTACCATTTAGCATGCATTGTCTCTCCTCAGTGTTCCTACTGTATCTCCTCACACTTTTCAGCATTGAATTTCATCTGCTATGTGTTCAACCATTCCAACGTTCCAGGTCATGAGCTACATCCTGAAGGGTGGATTTTTTTAACATGGGGTGACCGTTGCACACCAGGCACCATATGGGCTTGGCAGAGCTTGGTCTTGGTCCAGTGGCAAGGATTACCCAAGACGACTGGAGACCTGTTCCGCTGCACGGACCTAGTGCGCACACATATCGCACACAGTGTGGGCTGGCGCGTGCTGACCCTGGGCCCCTGGCCCCAAACTCACGGCTCTTCTGGGCCCCAATCACACCCCTCTACATTCTCTCGCCGCTCCTTCGCCCCCGACCTCACCAGTTGATGGAACAAACTGAGTCAATCAGAACTCAGCATCTATTCAAGTCAAAATATTAATGTATATCAAAAATTACAGTTGACCTTTTCTGGCAGTCTCCAGCGGCCTTTTTAAGGACCACTGGTTTGTCTCATTTTGGCACGAGAAATCTGATCATAACATGCGCGGCAGAAGTTATGGTCAGTCGTAATCGAATATGGGAAAGGGGTCTGTAACCAACATTCGAGTTTCAGATCGATGACCTTTCATCTAACTTGTTCCAATTCTGATAAAAGTTTATCGACCTGAAAACATTGGGGGTGCAACTTGTTAGTGCCCCGTTTGGAGCGGTAATTTTTTACTTTTGGAAAATTTAGCGCCCGACGAGATATGTTGCCAAATTGTAGCAAATTGTGTGTTTTCACCCTGGGGAGGGGGTAGTGGGGGAGGTTGGAGGGCTGCGGTAAATGAGGCGCTAATGGGCTCAGCAGAGCACTGCAGGGACACTATTCACAGCCACTTCCCCAATTTCATCTGAGCTCCATTCATTAATCAGCCTTCAATCCTTAACTCCAGCTCCATCAGGCTCTTAAAGGGGAGATCATTTGAACCTGCTGATGCTCATTATCAGCATTGCTGAAGTCATTCACCCATCTCTGGAGCTGAGCAAGCTTCTGGAAATCCCCCTTCAAGAGCGAAGGCCACAAGATTGAGCAATGTGGCTCTGGAGCATTGGTGGGGGCACTTGCGACCAGGAGGGAGTCACTGTTCCCTGCATCGGGAAGGAGTCCAGCTCTGCAGGTTTTCCGGGCTGTGTGGCAAGAGATGGCCCGGGAGGTGTCGGCCGGCACAGTGGTGCAGAGAAGCCTCACATAAGGCTGCTAGATTTGTTCCTTATCTGCTCCCAGGTTTTCTGAATGGGGACCATTGGATTTACCCTTTGTCACCTCCACTTACTCAGTCTGGGCTGGTTTCCTGTGGCGAGGGCACCTTGCAATGCCAAACAGATAATCCTCCTATCATCCACTACTCCACACCTGCATCAGTGCATGCTGAGATTCTTGAATGCTGCTACGTCATTGCTTGACTATAAAAGACTTGCTAGCTTTACTCTTCCATTTCCTGCTAATGAATACATCCCATTTTAATGGCAGCAACGGCCATTTATGAGTTGCTGCTATGCCAGATAGTCTGACCCCTCCTCCATTGATACATGTTGCCTCCAATTTGGCTGCATAACTTCAGCCTTAGGGATGGTAAGAGATAGAAAAGAATGAATGAACTTAAATTTATAAAACACCTTTCACATCCTCAGAATATCCCAAAGCACTTGACAACTGATTAATTATATCAGTGACTTCGCTGCAAAAGTAATTAAGCAAACGTGGCTGTCAATTTGCACACAGCAAGCTTCCACAAACAGCAACATGAAAAAAATGACCAATCTGTTTTTACTGGTATTCGTTGAGGGAAAAATAGGATATATTCCCTGCTTTGCTTTGAATAGTGCCATGAGATCTCTGACATTCACTCATTTGAAACGTGGTACCTCCGACAGTGCCAGCCTATATTATGTGCTAATCTATGGAGTGGGGTTTAGGTGAGTGTGTGCTACCTGCCTCAGGCACAGGCAGACACCCCTCTGATGAATCCTCTGGAAATCCTCCTTGATCTGAGGAGAAGTCCAATTCTAAGGAAATGTCCATCCTATTTGTGGGGGCAGTTATAATGAAACTATCATTATTGGTAGATAGTAATGGAAAACAAATAAAATTATTACTGAGACTGAAAAAGGGCAAAAACTCCTCCCAAATAGATGTTAAAAAAAAGTTTTAAAAAACTCAACAATAATATTTACCAATCTGTGAGAGATACAGCTTTAAGACACGCAGTGATTACTTTGGGTGGTTCATCATCATCATATGCAGTCTCTTGAAATCGAGGAAGACTTGCTTCCACTCTAAAAGTGAGTTCTCAGGTGACTTACAGTCCAATACGGGAATTACAGTCTCTGTCACAGGTGGGTCAGACAGTGGTTGAAGGAAAGGGTGGGTGGGGAGTCTGGTTTGCCGCACGCTCCTTCCGCTATCTGCGTTTGGTTTCTGTATGCTCTTGGCGATGAGACTCGAGGTGCTCAGCGCCCTCTCGGATGCTCTTCCTCCACTTAGGCCAGGGATTCCCAGGTGCCGGTTGAGCGATGCTGTGCGCTTTCTTTGTCCAGGATATAGTGATGACCTTGCAAATTACCACTGAGACTTGAGGCCTTATTTTAAGTACATTTTGGAAGAGACTCGCATCCTGAAGCAAGAGGAACCAACTGCACTGATACGTCCTTACTAACAGTATAAATGCACATGAGGCCCATGCTTGAGAGAAGGTCAGTCTGTGACCTGTCCTTTATTCCTTAGCACTCAAGTGATGAAGGTGGGTGGAGCTTCCCCTTTTATACCTGAAGGTCCAGGTTAGGAGTATCTCCCACCTCGTGGTCATTGTTCTCACAGTGCACAACTTAGGTCAGATTATACATTGCTTACAATGCTGTTTGAATACATGACATCACCTCCCCCCCAACGTCTGTCTTATTCGGATCACAGGTTGAGTCTCTCTGGTGGTTTACGCTCTCTTGTAGAGCGCCTGAGTTGGGGCTCCGGTTATTGGCCGCTGGCCTGAGTGTCTGCTGTTTGCGATGCCTCAGGCCTATCCAGACTGCCCACAGTGATTGGGCTCTCCTCTATTTGGTTCCGGTGTTCGGTCACCTGTGGTGGAGTGAACTCTAGAAAACATAGAAAATAGGTGCAGGAGTAGGCCATTCAGCCCTTCTAGCCTGCACCGCCATTCAATGAGTTCATAGCTGAACATGAAACTTCAGTACACCCTTTCCTGCTTTCTCGCCATACCTCTTGATCCCCCGAGTAGTAAGGACTTCATCTAACTCCCTTTTGAATATATTTAGTGAATTGGCCTCAATTACTTTCTGTGGTAGAGAATTCCACAGGTTCACCATTCTCTGGGTGAAGAAGTTTGTCCTCATCTCGGTCCTAAATGGCTTACCCCTTATCCTCAGACTGTGACCCCTGGTTCTGGACTTCCCCAACATTGGAAACATTCTTCCTGCATCTAACCTGTCTAAACCCGTCAGAATTTTAAACGTTTCTATGAGGTCCCCTCTCATTCTTCTGAACTCCAGTGAATACAAGCCCAGTTAATCCAGTCTTTCTTGATAGGTCAGTCCCACCATACCGGGAATCAGTCTGGTGAATCTTCGCTGCACTCCCTCAATAGCAAGAATGTCCTTCCTCAAGTTAGGAGACCAAAACTGTACACAATACTCCAAGTGTGGCCTCACCAAGGCCCTGTACAACTGTAGCAATACCTCCCTGCCGCTGTACTCAAATCCCCTCGCTATGAAGGCCAACATGCCATTTGCTTTCTTAACCGCCTGCTGTACCTGCATGCCAACCTTCAATGATTGATGTACCATGACACCCAGGTTTCGTTGCACCTTCCCTTTTCCTAATCTGTCACCATTCAGTCTGTCTCTCTGTTTTTACCACCAAAGTGGATAACCTCACATTTATCCACATTATACTTCGTCTGCCATGCATTTGCCCACTCACCTAACCTATCCAAGTCACTCTGCAGACTCATAGCATCCTCCTCGCAGCTCACACTGCCACCCAACTTAGTGTCATCCGCAAATTTGGAGATACTACATTTAATCCCCTCGTCTAAATCATTAATGTACAACGTAAACAGCTGGGGCCCCAGCACAGAACCTTGCGGCACCCCACTAGTCACTGCCTGCCATTCTGAAAAGTACCCATTTACTCCTACTCTTTGCTTCCTGTCTGACAACCAGTTCTCAATCCACGTCAGCGCACTACCCCCAATGCAATGTGCTTTAACTTTGCACATTAATCTCTTGTGTGGGACCTTGTCGAAAGCCTTCTGAAAGTCCAAATATACCACATCAACTGGTTCTCCTTTGTCCACTTTACTGGAAACATCCTCAAAAAATTCCAGAAGATTTGTCAAGCATGATTTCCCTTTCACAAATCCATGCTGACTTGGACCTATCATGTCACCATTTTCCAAATGCGCTGCTATGACATCCTTAATAATTGATTCCATCATTTTACCCACTACTGAGGTCAGGCTGACCGGTCTATAATTCCCTGTTTTCTCTCTCCCTCCTTTTTTAAAAAGTGGGATTACATTGGCTACCCTCCACTCGATAGGAACTGATCCATCGTGTTCTTCCTCTGCTTCTTCTATGGGGTTGCTGAACCTCCTTTTTGTTTGATCCACGTGTTTGCGGCAGATTTGTCCATTTGGTAAGTTTAACTACCAGAATCCTATTTCCCTCTTTGGCAATCACAGTGCCTGCAAGCCATTTGGGCCCTGCAGCGTAGTTGACGACAAAAACAGGATCATTTACATCAATACATCGCGCCCTCGCATTCCTGTCATGGTAGTGATATTGTGACTGGCGCCTGCTCTCGACAATTTCTTTCATGGTGGGGTGTATAATGGATAACCTGGTTTTGAGCATCCTTTTCATTAGCAGCTCTGCGGGTGGAACCCCTGTGAGCGAGCGTGGTCGGGATCTGTAGGCCAACAGGAGGCGCTATAAGTGGCTTTGTAGGGAACCCCTTGGATTCTGAGCATCCCCTGTTTGATTATCTGCACTGCTCGTTCTGCCTGGCCGTTTGAGGCCAGCTTGAACGATGCCGTTCTGAAATGGTTAATTCCATTGCCTGCCATGAAGTCCTGGAATTCAATGCTTGTGAAGCACGGGCCATTGTCGCTGACCAAGACGTCCGGTAGTCCGTGGGCGGCGAACATTGCCTGGAGACTTTCTACCGTGGCAGAGGCTGTGCTTGAATTTAAAATGACACACTCGATCCATTTGGAGTAGGCATCTACTACAACCAAAAACATTTTTCCCATGAAAGGACCTGCGTAGTCCACATGGATGCGTGACCAAAGCTTGGCGGGCCATGGCCAGGGGCTAAGGGGGGCTTCCCTGGGCACATTGCCCAGCTGGGCACACGTGTTGCACCTGCGAACACAAAGTTCCAGATCTGCGTCTATCCCTGGCCACCAAATGTGTGACCTGGAAATTGCCTTCATCATGACAATGCCCGGGTGCTCATTGTGGAGTTCTCTGCCTATCTGGGGCATGACGATGTGGTTTCCCCACAGTAGGCAATCGGCCTGAATCGAGAGTTCATCCCTGCGCCTGTGAAATGGTTTAAATTCCTCAGGGCATGCCCTGTACGTGGCTGCCCAGTCCCCATTCGGGACACATTACTTGACTAGAGACTGTAGTGGGTCTCTATTTGTCCAGACTTTAATCTGACGGGCTGTAACGGGTGAGCCTTCGCTTCTGAAAGCTTCAACAGCCATGACCATCTCAGCAGCATACTCGGTCGGCCCCTCAGTGGTGGCTAGTGGGAGCCTGCTGAGTGCATCGGCGCAGTTTCTGGTGCCCGGTCTTTGCCGAATTGTATAGTCATAGGCGGCTAACGTGAGTGCCCACCTCTGTATGCGGGCCGATGCGTTTGCATTTATGGCCTTGTTGTCGGCCAAAAGGGACGTTAGGGGTTTGTGATCCGTCTCCAGCTCAAATTTCCTGCCAAACAGGTACTGGTGCATTTTCTTTACAGCATATACACATGCGACGCCTCCTTTTCTACCATCCCGTAACCCCTTTCGGTCTGGGACTCCTGGAGGCATAAGCTACCGGCTGTAACTGACCCTTGACATTGACATGCTGCAACACACACCTGGCACCATAGGACGACGCATCGCACGTTAACACAAGTTTCTTACATGAGTTGTATAGTGTTAACAGAGTGTTGGAACATAACAAATTGCGTGCTCTACTAAAAGCCCTTTCCTGGCTGTCCCCCCAGACCCATTTGCGACCTTTGCATAGGAGCGCGTGTAGCGGCTCTAGCAGCGTGCTCAATTTTGGAAGAAAGTTACCAAAATAGTTCAGGAGCACCAGGAACGAACGCAGCTCCGTCGTATTATGGGGTCTGGGTGCTCTCTGGATTGCTTCCGTCTTGGACGCAGTAGGGCTGATCCCGTCTGCTGCTACCCTCATCCCCAGAAATTCTACCTCTGGAGCTAGGAAGGCGCACTTCGCCTTTTTCAGTCACAGCCCTACCCGGTCCAGTCTGCGTAGCACCTCCTCCAGGTTGTGGAGGCGTTCTTCAGTATCGTAACCCGTGATGAGGATGTCGTCCTGAAAAACCACCGTCCCTGGAATCGACTTGAGGAGGCTTTCCATATTTCGTCGTAAGATCGCGGCGTCCGAGCGAATCCCGAACGGACATCTTTTGTACTCAAACAACCACTTGTGTGTCGTGATGGTAGTCAGCTTCTTCGACTCAGTCACCAGCTCCTGGGTCATGTAAGCTGAGGTCAGGTGCAATTTTGAAAAAGGTTTGCCACCGGATAGCGTCGCAAAGAGGTCCTCCGCTCTCGGTAGTGGATACTGGTCTTGGAGCGACACCCGATTGATGGTGGCCTTGTAATCACCACATATCCTGACCGATCCATCCGCCTTGAGCACCGGCACAATCGTGCTCGCCCAGTCACTGAATTCGACTGGCGAGATGATGCCTTCCCTCAGCAGGCGGTCCAATTCGCCTTCTATCTTTTCCCGCATCACGTACGGCACCGCTCTGGCCTTGTGGTGTACTGGCCTGGCGTCCGGGTTTATGTGAATCACTACCTTGGCCCCCATGAAAGTGCCGATGCCGGGTTGAAATAATGAGTCAAATTTGTCCAGGATCTATGAGCATGATACTCGCTCCACAGAGGAAATTGCATTGACATCACCCCATTTCCAGTTCATGACAGCAAGCCAGCTCCTCCCCAGTAGTGCGGGACCGTCCCCTGGGACAATCCAGAGTGGCAACCTGTTCTCCGAATCTTTGTGGGTCACGACTACCGTGGCGCTGCCAAGCACCGGAATGATCTGCTTTGTGGACGTCCGTAACTGTGCGTCAATCGGCAATAATTTTGGCCTCCTGGCCTTGGATGCCCACAACTTTTCAAACTGTTTGATACCCATCAGGGACTGGCTGGCCCCCGTGTCTAGCTCCATTGATACTGGGATGCCATTAAGGAGCACTTTCATCATTATCGGTAGCGTCCTGGTGTATGAACTGTATACGTGCTCCACATGAACTCGCTGAACTTCAGCTTCCAGCGATTTCCCCCAGCGTTCATTTCTGCAATTTCTGCAGGTATTTTGCTCATCTCTGCAAACTCCGGCTGAGTGTGTGCCTCCACGCCTCCAACATGAGCTGTTGTTGGAAACAAAAGGTCCTTTGCCAGTCGATCGGCCCTGACTGCCCCTGTGACTGTCCTTGAATGCGCCATTAACAGGTGTTGATGGCCCCATTACTGGCTGCATTGTCCCTTGCAATGGCGTGAATCGCCGTTCAGCTTGCCATTGTCTCTGTCAAACTCCCCCTCTGGGTTCAACTACATGTTGGGGCATGCCCGATTGCCCTTGTCTGTCTGGAGAACTGTGTGCTGCTTTAACAATGTTGCATCTCTGTCCCAACCATTCCTTAACACAGTACCTCTCGTCTGTTCTGCTAGTGGCCATGCTCGCGTGGTTTAAATCCCAGTTTCTCGTCACCATTGATACGTCCTTACTATACAGTATAAATGCACATGTGGCCCATGCTTGAGAGAAGGTCAGTCTGTGACCTGTCCTTTATTCCTTAGCACTCAAGTGATGAAGGTGGGTGGAGCTTTCCCTTTTATACCTGAAGGTCCAGGTTCGGAGTGTCTCCCACCTAGTGGTCATTGTTCTCACAGTGTACAACTTAGGTCAGATTATACATGGGTTACAATGCTGGTTGAATACATGACATGCACCCTGAATGTTATCCATCATAAATCCTCAGGCAGACGTTATTAACAGATTTCCACTGCAAGGCTTGTGCTCCACAATTTCTAGAATCTGGTGCACAAGAGTCAAATTTCAGCCTCATGAAAGTTAGTTTTCGCAATAAGTATCAATTATTTAAAAAATACAAATCTGTATGCAACTTTTGAACTTCTGCAATTCTTTTTATAAACTTTTTTAAAGTGATTTCCAGTTAAAAGTAGTTTATCATGTGAATTATAGGTATACAGCTTTAACATATACAAAGCTTAGTGATTGAAAAGGCAGTCTGCTTCACATTTAAAAACCATGTACTGAAAATCATTTTGTTTACACAGTCCTTTCAAAGTCCTTTAACAGTGATAAAAATAGAAATCCATTAAACAGCATTAAAATCATTTTGAAAGTATTACATTTTTTAATAATATGTTCTCAGAAATAATATTACTTTCTTCTTTAATTTAAATTATCTTGATGAAACAGACCAGGTTTTAAAAAACAAAAATCTTTGCTTCACTAAGTGCAATTTAAAATGACAAATCTTTCCGATCATTTCAATAAACATTAATCTGCATTGGGAAAGAGGCACCAAGAGAAACATTTGCAACAGAGATTGAAAATCAGTTTCTGCAAAAATTATTCGCGGACGAACACACAGCAAGTGATCGGAATAGTGTAGGATCAAAAAGGTTTAATTCAGAGCAGTGATATGAAAAAAAGTTAAATATTTTCAGAAGAAACAGCAAGATCTCGGCAACTCAATGGCAAAATGAAAGAATTGAGCTGTGACTCCTGAACAATTTCTCAAAATTCTCTATCGATGATGCCCTAAGACAACAGATAGGAATGTAGTCATGGCAAAACATGTTTAAGTTCATTTTTAATATAGTGCCTCAACAAACCAGCCTCTGAGTTATTCCTTCCATCAGACTGTAGATTCTAGTGATTAAACATTGTGGTTGGAGGCAGGCAATGTTTTTGAAAACTGGCATCTTAGCACAAGGCTCCCAAACAACTGAAATCATGTCTAAGGGGAAACATGATTGCACAATGAATGTTGTGCAATGGACCATATTGAAAAAATCCACATATTCTTCTCTTCTTTTTCTTATTGGGACACATTAAAGATGCACACCCTCATAAGGTTATTATTTTTGACAAAATGCGATTGTTTCCCTTTTAAGGATTGGACTGCTGGTTAATTCATGAGATCATAGAGCAGTCAGTCTCTGCTGTTTGAATAATGCAGAATGATGTCTTTATGGAAGATCAATAGGAGACTGCAGAGAATGAAATAATCTAACAATTCTTCTCAAGACACACAGTAAAATATCTCAATGAAATGTTTCAGTAAACATTTGGCAGACAAACATTCAATTGGACACAATGGTAGAATATTCTGGTTTCTCTGTCCTGGCACAGATAGGTTTGATTATCCAAACATTTACAATCCTGTTGAATCCTATTCCAAAGTTTGAGGAAATGCTGCACCAAATGATTACTGGGATTAGATCCATCATTCCAAAGTTTCCTCCAGGCCAATGGGCAGTTACAGAAAGCCCAGAATACCAGAAAAAAGATGAAATGGGTTCTGAGTGAAGTTCATCTAATATCGGCGTTTTAACATTATCTTAAATCACATTAATATCTCTGCGTAGAGTCTGTGACTGGGGTACACCACATTTCCTCATACTCAAGTGTCCTGCGTCTGGAGTAGGTTTGGCATTAACTTGGATCATTGATCACTTACTCTGTATGAAGAAACAAAATATGAATAGGTATCTTCAAATTTGAACATGAAAAAGTGTAATGGAAAGAACTGAACTTCAGCATTGACAAATGTGACACATATATATGTGTCTATATTAAACCACTTACATCTATGCACACGTCCATTATGAATACTTATGCCTAAAATTACAATGAAAACTGCATATGTAAACATGTCACAGTGTTATTACAGTCTTCTACCAATAGTGGTGCTGTAGTGCCTCAGAGGATGTATGCGAGAGGCGCAAATGACCCGAATTTCTCCTCCATTTTCTTCATTTTCTTGCTTAATGAATCCTTGTGACTCAAGCTGTATAAGTGATGGGGGGAAAAATTGATTATCGACCAGCTTGAGGTGCTAACATCGCTTGGTCAGTAAGTTTAACGTCTGGTCATAATTAGCGCCGGCGATCGGGAAATTGAATTTTAGCACACTAAGAGGGAAGAGGAATGCTAAATCAAGGAGGCCACTGACAACAGCTTTTAGGAGACTATGGAGGGCGGTTGCCCACAATGTGTCCGCCAGAAACGTGCTCGACAGGACTGCCATGCAATGTCGGAAAAAGTTCAATGACCTCACTCGGTGGGCAGGGTGAGTACATTCTTCCAGAACCTCTGCATGCCACAATGTCAACCTAATTATTTGTGCACACTGTATAAAGTGCCACATCCCAGCACTCACCCACAAGCTGTGCCCATGTAATGAAAGTCACATCCACATCTCACCACTTCCA
This sequence comes from Pristiophorus japonicus, assembly GCF_044704955.1. NCBI lineage: Eukaryota > Metazoa > Chordata > Chondrichthyes > Pristiophoridae > Pristiophorus > Pristiophorus japonicus. Next base: position 177,473,482 of record NC_091990.1, read on the forward strand.
TACATTAACAGCTATTCAACTACAGCAGACACATGTGACAAACACATAGCTCGACACTCAAACGCTTTATTTTCTCTTGCAGGTCGTACTGACTCACAATAGATGTGAGCAGGAAATGATGGGAGGAGGTGAGGCTGACGTGAGGCCCCTAACTGAGCTCGAGGAGAGAGTCCAGCAGACCATCGGCCCACAACTCGTGGGAGCAGCAGTACGCGGCGAGGCCAATGCCCATGGGGACAATGATGGTATGTTCTTCACCTCTCCTTCTTCTCTCATGCCACTTCCCCTAAAGAGCGCAAGCCTTTGCTATTTTGCTTTGAAGTATACTGTCTCCATTCCTTGCTCCTTTCCTGTACCCCTCCTCAGAACTTAACCACACTCTTGTGCCAGCACAGCAGCAATCTGTCTCTCAGCCTCCACTGACAGCAATGACCGAGACGAGGAAGGAGAGAAGACCCCATCACTGCGTTAGTCACCTCAGCAAGCTGCCTCCGACTCTGGTGAGATGACGCTGTTGAAGGAGGCAATGTTCCTGGGGTTCGAGGAGGGTACTGCTCCGGGACCCAGCGACATGCAGCAATGCCATGGGATAAGAGAAGCTCGAGGGTCTGCTCCCCAGAGGGAGCGTTCACGTACAAGTTCTGCTCAGCAGGACTCAGATGAGGACCTTGATGTGGAGACTTTGGCCAGGTGTTCAGCGGGCATGCACAGCGAGCTTCTGGGTGCAATGGCAAGGGTGCCCGAGAGCATGGATGCACTTGCTAGGAGTTTGGAGGAGTCCACCTCCAGCATTGCGCGTGTCTCCCAGCACACCTTCGAGCCCATCCTTGGCAGCTGACAAATGATGGTGGCCTCGCAGATGGTACATGGGGACCCAGACCACATGCCGTGTGTCATGGGTGAGGTGGCAGCAGCTATTGCAGCACAGGCCGAAATAACGCAACGGCTTAATGCTGTAATGGAGACAGTGCTTGGTGGCATCCAATCTCAGACGCTCTCGTGCAGACTCAGTCTGGTCTCGTGCAGACTCAGATTGATGCCACACAAGTACTGACTGCTGCCATCGTTTGAGTTCCCCGCAGTAAAACGGGGAAGTCACGGTGCTAAAGTAGGCCAGCAATCTGTGCTCCAGCAGATTGCTCCGGATGCTGAGGCTCTACCCCGGGGGAGTGGCAGTGTGTCGGGTGAAATGGAAGGTGCTGCCCTCTCAGGATGACAGCATTCCGTCTCCCACCACTGCCACTTCGCCATTGCACTTGGCACTGTCTGCACCCCAGCAATCCAAGACTGCTGCCGCCCAGTCTGAGGCCCAGAGCTGGTCGAGGGTGTCCTGTAAGGCCATCTGCAGTCTCTGTCGTAGAGTGAGCAGCCTGCTACCAGCCTTGCTGCAGTCACCGGGGCTCCATTAAGGAGGAGCAGTAGGGCTGGAGGGGGAGAACGGACTGGAAGGGAAACATTTTTTAAAAAGGGCAGTAAGGCAGTTTTGCCGACATCAACACCTCAGTAATTTATAAATATATTGTTCTTTGTAAACATATTGTTGCTGCTGGTTGTGCTTTCTTATTTTTGAATATCATTCGGCTGTTTGCAAATATATTGTTGTTGTTGGTTGAAGGAAGTTATGATTGATGTTGGCGGTTGTAATAAATGGGTAATTTGAAAGTTCAGTTTTTGTGCTGTTTTTCATTTGGCATGTGCAGGATGATAGGGGCTGTGCTGTGCACAGAGTCATTTGTTAGTGCTGCTCAATCACCATGTGGTCTGTGGTTTAGTGGAACCGCTGCATAATGAGATGGTCACACAAGGTCCTTACAAAAACAACATTGGCACGCTCCCTCCTCCATTGCTGCTGCTCCTCCTCCTCATCATCGTCCTCTTCATCATCCTCCTCATCTCCCTCTTCAACCAGCTGAGGTGGACCTGCAATCCCTGTTGGCAATGGCTGGGCCCTCTCAATGGCCAGATTGTGCAGCGTGCAGCACACAACGACGAAAAGGAAGACTCGATCAGAGCAGTCAAAGCAGCGAAACCATTGTTTGATCACCCCGATAGTCTGCTCGATGAGGTGCCTGGTGGCGGCATAGCTCTCATTATATTTGTACTGAGCACGTGAGTTGGGGTCACGGAGGGGTGTCATCAACCAGATGGCAAATCCATAACCCTTGTCCCCAAGCAGCCAGCCGCGAGCTCCATGTGGTGGCTGTAATAGTGCTGGGACAGTGGTCTGTTGTGGGTTCTGCCAGGATAGCAGGCATTCACAGTGAGGATGAGCTGCCTGTGGTCACACACCAACTGAACGTTCAGACAGCGTTCGTCTTTGCTGTTACAAAACATCTCGGTGCTGTAATGAGGTGCCCACAATGCCACATGAGTGCAATCAATAGCACCCTGAACGATGGGGAAGCGTGCTATCTTTGCAAATCCACATGTGCGTTCCTGCTGCTTCTCCTCGATCATGGCGAATGAGATGTAGTCCTTTCTGCTGCTGTACAGAGCGTCTGTTGCATCCCGGATACAGCAATAGATTGTGAATTTGGTCATGTTTGCTATATCCCCTGCTGTAGCCTGGAAGCAGCCGCCAGCGTAGAAATTGAGAGCTACTGTGACCTTAACTGCCAGAGAGTGAAATCCTCCTCCTGATATGAAGCTGGAGGTCCTGCTAGAGCAGGTGGCACAGCTCTGTGCCCACATCCTTGCTGAAGCGTAGCCTTCTAAGGCACTGGTCCTTTGACATAATGAAGGTAGGAGAACTGCTCCTGGAAAACCCTGGGAGGGTAAGGCCTCCTGTTGCAACATCTGTGGGCCCTCCCCCTGACTCTGGGCCCATTTGGCTTGGTCTGTCTCTGCAGCCACCGCTTCAAAAGTAGATGTCGGATGGCAAGGTGCATTGCCGCACAGTCCCCATGACTGAGTGAAAGCAGCAGGTCCAAATGTTCTGAGAAATGCTAATGAACAAACTGTAAGAGCAGCAACAAAGCAACGATGTGCACACTGAGAAAGCAGTCAAAACGCTAGCTCGAAATCAATCTGACCTCCCAATGACCCAGTTGCTCATCTCTTTAAATATCGCCATGGTAGCCCAATCCCATGATTGAATGCTTGTTTTTTTATGGCATCATTAGCGTCAATCAGTAAGTGAAGTGAAGCCAATCAATATGTTGAATGTGGTGCAAGTGTGGCGTTACTAACTTGTGTATCTGTAAAGCATGCACTCCCATGTTCCGCCACCAGGGAGCGCATCCCCTGAAGTTCCAAGGGATCCCAGTATCCCTTGGGAGCACTGTATATAAGCCGGCCCCTAAGGCCTGTTCCTCACTCTGGAGTGTCTTAATAAAGACTGAGGTCACTGTTACTTTAACCTCCCTGTGTGCAGTCTCATCTGTGTTAGGAACACCATAACTGGCGACGAGAATACGAATCTAACGCAAAGATGCAGCAAACTGTGGGCATCCTGGAGAAGTTCTCAGAGGGTGAGGACTGGGAAGCCTATGTCGAACGGCTAGACCAGTACTTTGTAGCCAATGAGCTGGAAGGAGAAGGAAGCGCTGCAAAAAGGAGAGCGGTCCTCCTCACGGTCTGCGGGGCACCGACCTACAGCCTCATGAAGAATCTTCTAGCTCCGGTGAAACCCACAGATAGGTCGTATGAGGAGCTGTGTACACTGGTTCAGGAGCATCTTAACCCGAGGGAGAGCGTGCTGATGGCGAGGTATCGGTTCTACACGTGTCAGCGATCTGAAGGGCAGAAAGTGACGAGCTACGTTGTTGAGCTAAGGCGACTAGCAGGACAATGTGAGTTTGATGGCTACCTAGAGCAGATGCTCAGAGACTTTTTTGTACTGGGCATTGGCCATGAGACCATTCGACAAAAACTTTTGACTGTAGAGACACCGACCCTCAGTAAGGCCATTGCGATAGCACAGGCGTTTATGTCCACCAGTGATAACACCAAACAAATCTCTCAGCACACACGTGCTAGCAATGTTCATAAATGAACTGGAACTGTGTTTGTGAGCAAAAATGTACAGGGCATAAACCACGAGTCTGCAACTGCCAGCAGGCCTCAGGTGACCCAGATGACTTAGAGTCCTTGTTGGCATTTTGGAGGCTTCCATTCAGTCTATTCATGCCACTTCAAAGCGTATGTTTACAAAAGCTGTGGAACAATGGGGCAGCTCGAACGAGTTTGCAGATGAGCTGCAAGCTCTGCAAAACCTGCTAACTACCACGTGGCAGAGGAAGATTGGTCCATGGTGGATCAAAGCAATTTCGAGCCTCATGGAGAGGAGGCAGATGCTTAAGTACACGGGGTGCACACATTTTCGATGAAATGTCCACATATAATGCTAAATGTAAAATTGAATGGCTTATCCGTAGCCATGGAACAGGACACTGGCGCTAGCCAATACATCATGAGTAAAAAGGTGTCTGAGAGACTGTGGTGCAACAAGGCACTCAGACCAGCCCTGAGCCCCATCCACATGAAACTGAGAACGTACACCAAAAAGCTCATCACTGTCCTGGGCAGTGCCATGGTCAAGGTCGCCTACGAGGACACAATGCATGAACTGCCACTCTGGATTGTTCCAGGCGATGGCCCCACAGTGTTTGGAAGGAGCTGGCTGGGCAAAATCCACTGGAACTGGGATGACATTTGAACGCTATCACATGTCGATGAGGCCTCATGTACTCAGGTTCTTAACAAATTTCCTTCCCGTTTTGAGCCAGGCATTGGAAACTTTTCCGGGGCGAAGGTGCGGATCCACTTGGTCCCAGAGGCACGAACCATTCACCACAAGGCGCGAGCGGTAGTTCACATGATGAGGGAGAGAGTGGAAATCGAGCTGGACAGGCTGCAACGCGAGGGCATCATCTCCCCAGTGGAATTCAGTGAGTGGGCCAGCCCGATTGTTCCAGTACTAAAAAGTGATGGCACGGTCAGGTTTTGTGGCGATTATAAAGTAACTATTAATCGTTTCTCGCTACAGGATCAATACTCGCTACCTAAGGCAGACGACCTATTTGCGACACTTTTAGGAGACAAGACGTTTACCAAGCTCGACCTGACTTCGGCCTACATGACACAGGAGTTGGAGGAGTCTTCGTAGGGCCTCACCTGCATCAACACGCACAAGGGACTGTTCATCTACAACAGATGCCCATTTGGAATTGGGTCGGCTGCACCGACCTTCCAGAGAAACATGGAGAGCCTACTCAAGTCGGTACCACGCACGTTGGTTTTTCAGGATGACATATTGGTCACAGGTCGGGACACCGTCGAGCACCTACAAAACCTGGAGGAGGTCCTCCAGCGACTGGATCGCGCAGGGCTGCGGCTGAAGAGGTCGAAATGCGTCTTGATGGCAACAGAAGTGGAGTTTTTGGGGAGATAGATCACGGCAGACGGCATTCGGCCCACAGATGCTAAGAGAGAGTCTATCAGGAACGCACCCAGGCCACAGAACGTCACGGAGCTGCGGTCGTTCCTGGGACTCGTCAACTAGTTTGGCAACTTCCTACTGGGGTTAAGCACCCTTTTAGAGCCCCAACATGTGTTATTGCGTAAAGGTAAGAACTGGGTATGGGAAAAAAAAACAAGTAATTGCTTTTGAGAAAGACAGAAACATTTTATTCTCCAACAAGCTTCTTGTATTGGATAACCCGTGTCAAAGACTTGTGGCTGGAGGTTTCCTCGAGGTGGACTAATGCTGGCTAAATAGCCTAACACCTTGGTCAAGTCTTAACCTCTGAAGTGAATCAATGCTTTTACTAACCTAACACCCCCAACAGCTCGAAAGATGACCCTGCAGAAGTGACCACTGTCGCAGGCTGCAGGGATCCACCAATCCGAGACTACCGCTCTGCCTCGCCATGGATTCGTCCGTCTGTCTGTCTGTCTGGGACTCTGTTCCGGTCGTTTACCTCCACGTAGTTCAGTCTCCACTGTCCCGGGTTTTATGTGTATTATACTTATCTTAACTGTATGTAGTATCTGATTATGCTTTAAAACTGTAACTCTTTAATAAAATATCTTACAAATCCTAAGAGCCTTTGGTGTGTGACCTGTGATCCTAATCTTACACAGGGATATTTGAAATATGGGGCTTTCAGCAAATATTTACATTAGCCCCTTAGTTTCTATTTCACGGCAAGAATGCATCTGATTGGATACGAGATGGTAATAGACTTCTCTCGCTGCCCTGAATTTACCTCCGTCAACTAGCTTCAAATAATATTGGCGAATTTGCACAACTTGGATATTCAATTGCCCCAGTCTTACGCGCACACGACCTTAAGTTCAGGACCCTAGTCTCTGAATTAACTGTGCCACTCTCCAGCTTAATAAAGAATTCTACCATATTATGGTCACTCTTCCCCAAGGGGACTCTCACAACATGATTGCTAATTAGTCCTTTCTCATTACACATCACCCAGTCTAGGATAGCCAGCCCTCTAGTTGGTTCCTCGACATATTGGTCTAGAAAACCATCTCTAATACACTCCAGGAAATCCTCCACCACCGCATTGCTATCATTTTGGTTAGCCCAATCAATATGTAGATTAAAGTCGCCCATGATAACTGCTGTACCTTTATTGCACGCATCCCTAATTTCTTGTTTGATGCTGTCCCCAACCTCACTACTACTGCTTGGTGGTCTGTACACAAATCCCACTAGCATTTTCTGCCTTTGGTATTCCGTAGCTCCACCCATACCGATTCCACATCATCCAAGCTAATGTCTTTCCTTACTATTACATTAATTTACTCTTTAACCAGCAATGCCACCCCACCTCCTTTTACTTTCTGTCTATCCTTCCTAACTGTTGAATGCCCTTGGATGTTGAGTTGCCAGCCTTGGTCACCCTGGAGCCATGTCTCCGTGATGCCAATTATATCAAACCCATTAACTGCTATCTGCGCAGTTAATTTGTCCACCTTATTCCGAATAATCCTCGCATTGAGGCACAGAGCCTTCAGGCTTGTCTTTTTAACACACTTTGCCCCTTTAGAATTTTGCTGTAATTTTGCCCTTTTTGCTTTTTGCCTTGGGTTTCTCTGCCCTCCACTTTTACTTTTCTTCTTTCTATCTTTTGCTTTTGTCCCCATTCTACTTCCCTCTGTCTCCCTGCATAGGTTCCCCTCCCCATGCCATATTAGTTCAACGCCTCCCTAACAGCACTCGCAAACACTACCCCTGACATTATTACAGTTTGCCATTAGGTTAGATACTTGTCACTTACTCTGCCGAAGTGATAGTTTGATTTTTGATCCCAAAAATATTATTTAAAACACAGAACAGTGAAACTTGTGCATGACAAAATAATTAATTCTGTATTAATGTTTAAACACAGGATCGTCAGTATTTCCACAAGCCCTTTGTTTCACGCTTCAATTAACGCAAAGATTGCATCAGAGAGATTCGTGCAAACCTTTTGTTCAAGGTAATAGAAATATTATGTCCCGGACATTAAATCGATAAGGGGAAGCACCAAGCCGTAGAATAAACCAAGTACTCCCAGGGAGACCCAAAGTCAGAGAGCATGAGCCAATGAGACAATAAAGTGCCCTTACGAAATATAACAAAACATTCAGCACGGAGATAAGAAAGAAACCGCTGTCAGCTAGATGGGAAGGGACTGTCAGTGATAACCTCTCCCTGGTTTTGGACTATAGGACGGGTAAAAGACGATTGACACCAGGGATCCACAAGTCCATCAAAATAAAGTATAAAAATGTGTGACTGAGAAGTGTAAGCAGGCATCTAGGGCCGGAGGCTCCCTCTAGGTGGACTAATGCTGGCTAAGTAGCCTAACACCTTGGTCAAGTCTTAACCTCTGAAGTGAATCAATGCTTTTACTAAGCTAACACCTCCAACAGCTCGAAAGATGACCCTGCAGAAGTGACCCTTGTCGCAGGCTGCAGGGATCCACCAATCCGAGACTAACGCTCTGCCTCGCCATGGATTCGTCCGTCTGTCTGTCTGTCTGGGACTCTGTTCCGGTCGTTTACCTCCACGTAGTTCAGTCTCAACTGTCCCGGGTTTTATGTGTATTATACCGATCTTAACTGTATGTAGTATCTGATTATGCTTTAAAACTAACTCTTTAATAAAATATCTTACAAATCCTAAGAGCCTTTGGGTATGTGTGTGACCTGTGATCCTGATCTTACACAGTGATCTTTGAAATATGGGGCTTTCAGCAAATATTTACATTATCTCCTTAGTTTGTATTTCATGGCAAGAATGCATCTGATTGGATACAAGCTGGTAGTCGGCTTCTCTCGCTGCCCTGAATTTACCTCCGTCAACTAACTTCAAATAATATTGGCGAATTTGCACAACTTGGATATTCAACTGCCCCCGTCTTACTCGCACACGACCTTATTGTGGTACAGTCCTTGCACAAATACTGTACTTTGATATAAGTGGGGATCTCAGAAGAAAATATCATGAATTTCTGAATTTGAAAAAAGAGGAGCTTCATCTCATCTGAATATGATGGCGACTGTAACAATGCATCTTTCCATCAATAATGTACCGGGGTGTCAGTCGAGATAGATGTTGAAGTCCTGGAATGGGACTTCAACACACTACCTTCTGACTCAGAGACAATCTTGCTGAATGATGTAGCTAATTGTTACAGGAATTTTTCAATTCCCAATGTGCCAACTTCAATGCATGGACTGCAAACAATTCTTTCTGCACTTCGATAGTAGATAAGGATTGTCACTATATTTATTACCTTCATCATTCTTTGCTGTTGGAATAGTTCCTTGTGCCACAGTATTTTGAGTGTCAGTGTGTATAAGTTTTGCCTTATCACCATGAACAGTTTCTTTTGCGTCCTCAACCTTTGACTCTGTACTCGAACACAGGAAATAACTCAGCTGCAATATTTTCAATGCTTTCTGAGACAAGAAACCTCAACTCATTCAGACAATCTGAATTTTTGCTCCGAAGTCCTGCAGTGCTGCTGCACCAGAGGGAAAGCGGGAAAGCAGACAAGCAGGCCCTAAATCCGCCTCACTTTATGAGATTTTGCCATTAGTTTAGATACTTGTCACTCAATCTGCCGCACAGAGCGGTAGAATAAACAAAATACTCCCAGGGAGACCCAAAGTCAGATAGCATGGAGCCAATGAGGCAATAAATATACAAAATATAATGAGACATTCAGCACAGAGATAAGATAGAAACCGCTGTCAGCTAGATGGGGAGGGACTGTCAGTGATACCCGCTCCCTGGTAATTGGACTATAGGATGGGTAAACGTTGATTGACACCAGGGATCCACAAGTCCATCGAAATAAAGTATAAAAATGGGTGACGAGAACTGTAAGCAGGCATCTAGGGCCGGAGGCTTCCTCGAGGTGGATTAATACTGGCTAAATAGCCTAACACCTTGGTCAAATCTAAACCTCTGAGGTGGATCAATGTTTATTACGAACATAAAAACATAGAAAATAGGTGCAGGAGTAGGCCATTCCGCCCTTCGAGCCTGCACCACCATTCGTTAAGATCATGGCTCATCATTCCCTCAGAACCCCTTTCCTGCTTTCTCTCCATACCCCTTGATCCATTTAGCCGTAAGGGCCATATCTAACACCCTCTTGAATATATCCAATGAACTGGCATCAACAACTCTCTGCGGCAGGGAATTCCACAGGTTAACAACTCGGAGTGAAGAAGTTTCTCCTCATCTCAGTCCTAAATGGCCTACCCTTTATCCTAAGACTGTGTCTCCTGGTTCTGGATTTCACCAACATCAGGAACAATCCACCCGCATCTAATCTGCCCTGTCAGAATCTTGCATGTTTCTATGAGATCCCCTCTCATCCTTCTAAACTCCAATGTATAAAGGCTCAGTTGATCCAGTCTCTCTTCATATATGTCAGTCCGGCCATCCCGGGAATCAGTCTGGTGAACCTTCGCTGCACTCCCTCAATAGCAAGAACGTCCTTCCTCAGATTAGGAGACCAAAATTGAACACAGTAGTCCAGGTGAGGCCTCACCAAGGCCCTGTACAACTGCAGTAAAACTTCCCTGCTCCTGTACTCAAATCCCCTAGCTATGAAGGCTAACATGCCATTTGCCATCTTTACCGCCCGCTGCACCTGTCTGCCAACTTTCAATGACGGATGTACCATGACACCCAGGTCTCATTGCACCTTCCCTTTTCCTAATCTGCCACCATTCACATGATATTCTGTCTTCGCCTTTTTACCCCAAAAGTGGATAACCTCACATTTATCCACATTATACTGCATCTGCCATGCATTTGCCCACTCACCTAACCTGTCTAAGTCACCCTGCAGCCTCTTAGCGTCCTCCTCACAGCTCACACCGCCACCCAGTTTCGTGTCATCTGCAAACTTGGAGATATTACACTCAATTCCTTCATCCAAATCATTGATGTATATTGTAAAGAGCTGGGATCCCAGCACTGAGCCCTGCAGCACTCAACTAGTCACTGCCTGCCATTCTGAACAGAACCCGTTTATCCCGACTCTCTGCTTCCTGTCTACCAACCAGTTCTCTACCAAGTCAGTATATTACCCCCAATAGCATGTGCTTTGATTTTGCACACCAATCTCTTATGTGGGACCTTGTCCAAAGCCTTTTAAAAGTCCAAATGTACCACATCCGCCGGTTATCCCTTGTTAACTCTAATCGTTATATTCTTTAAAAATTCCAGAAGTTACCATCGAAGGTACCTTTCCTTAAGTTCAGGACCCTAGTCTCTGAATTAACTGCCACTCTCCAGCTTAATAAAGAATTCTACCATATTATGGTCACTCTTCCCCAAGGGGCCTCTCACAACATGATTGCTAATTAGTCCTTTCTCATTACACATCACCCAGTCTAGGATGGCCAGCCCTCTAGTTGGTTCCTCGACATATTGGTCTAGAAAACCATCTCTAATACACTCCAGGAAATCCTCCACCACCGCATTGCTATCATTTTGGTTAGCCCAATCAATATGTAGATTAAAGTCGCCCATGATAACTGCTGTACCTTTATTGCACGCATCCCTAATTTCTTGTTTGATGCTGTCCCCAACCTCACTACTACTGCTTGGTGGTCTGTACACAACTCCCACTAGCATTTTCTGCCTTTGGTATTCCGTAGCTCCACCCATACCGATTCCACATCATCCAAGCTAATGTCTTTCCTTACTATTACATTAATTTACTCTTTAACCAGCAATGCCACCCCACCTCCTTTTACTTTCTGTCTATCCTTCCTAACTGTTGAATGCCCTTGGATGTTGAGTTGCCAGCCTTGGTCACCCTGGAGCCATGTCTCCGTGATGCCAATTATATCAAACCCATTAACTGCTATCTGCGCAGTTAATTTGTCCACCTTATTCCGAATACTCCTCGCATTGAGGCACAGAGCCTTCAGGCTTGTCTTTTTAACACACTTTGCCCCTTTAGAATTTTGCTGTAATTTTGCCCTTTTTGCTTTTTGCCTTGGGTTTCTCTGCCCTCCACTTTTACTTTTCTTCTTTCTATCTTTTGCTTTTGTCCCCATTCTACTTCCCTCTGTCTCCCTGCATAGGTTCCCCTCCCCATGCCATATTAGTTCAACGCCTCCCTAATAGCACTCGCAAACACTACCCCTATGACATTATTACAGTTTGCCATTAGGTTAGATGCTTGTCACTCACTCTGCCGGAGTGATAGTTTGATTTTTGATCCCGAAAATATTACTTAAAACACAGAACAGTGAAACTTGTGCATGACAAAATAATTAATTCGGCATTAATGTTTAAACACAGGATCGTCAGTATTTCCACAAGCCCTGTGTTTCACGCTTCAATTAACGCAAAGATTGCATCAGAGAGATTTGTGCAAACCTTTTGTTCAAGGTCATAGAAATATTATGTCCCCGGTCATTAAATCGATAAGGGGAAGCACCGAGCCGTAGAATAAACCAAGTACTTCCAGGGAGACCCAAAGTCAGAGAGCATGAGCCAATGAGACAATAAAGTGTCCTTACGAAATATAACAAAACATTCAGCATGGAGATGAGAAAGAAACCGCTGTCAGCTAGATGGGAAGGGACTGTCAGTGATAACCTCTCCCTGGTTTTGGACTATAGCACGGGTAAAAGATGATTGACACCAGGGATCCACAAGTCCATCGAAATAAAGTATAAAAATGTGTGACCGAGAAGTGTAAGCAGGCATCTAGGGCCGGAGGCTCCCTCTAGGTGGACTAATGCTGGCTAAATAGCCTAACACCTTGGTCAAGTCTTAACCTCTGAAGTGAATCAATGCTTTTACTAAGCTAACACCTCCAACAGCTCGAAAGATGACCCTGCAGAAGTGACCCTTGTCGCAGGCTGCAGGGATCCACCAATCCGAGACTAACGCTCTGCCTCGCCATGGATTCGTCCATCTGTCTGTCTGTCTGGACTCTGTTCCGGTCGTTTACCTCCACGTAGTTCAGTCTCAACTGTCCCGGGATTTATGTGTATTATACCTATCTTAACTGTATGTAGTATCTGATTATGCTTTAAAACTGTAACTCTTTAATAAAATATCTTACAAATCCTAAGAGCCTTTGGTGTGTGACCTGTGATCCTAATCTTACACAGGGATCTTTGAAATATGGGGCTTTCAGCAAATATTTACATTAGCCCCTTAGTTTCTAATTCACGGCAAGAATGCATCTGATTGGATACGAGATGGTAGTAGACTTCTCTCGCTGCCCTGAATTTACCTCCGTCAACTAGCTTCAAATAATATTGGAGAATTTGCACAACTTGGATATTCAATTGCCCCAGTCTTACGCGCACACGACCTTATTGTGGTACAATCATTGCACAAATACTGTACTTTGATATAAGTGGGGATCTCAGAAGAAAATATCATGAATTTCTGAATTTGAAAAAAGAGGAGCTTCATCTCATCTGAATATGATGGCGACTGCATCTTTCCATCAATAATGTACCGGGGTGTCAGTCGAGATAGATGTTCAAGTCCTGGAATGGGACTTCAACACACTACCTTCTGACTCAGAGACAAGTTTGCTGAATGATGTAGCTAATTGTTACAGGAATTTTTCAATTCCCAATGTGCCGACTTCAATGCATGGACTACAAACAATTCTTTTTGCACTTCAATAGTAGATAAGGATTTTCACTATATTTATTACCTGCAGTATCATTTGCTTTTGGTGTACTTCCTTGTTGCTCAATATTTTGCTCATCAGTGGTTCTATCTTTTGCCTCATGTCCATCACCAGTTTCTTTAGTGTCCTCTACCTTTGACCCTGCACTCAAACAAAGGAAAGAACATTCAGCTGCAATATTTTCAATGCTTTCTGAGACAAGAATTATTAATTCTCCACACTATCTTGTTGTGGTCCAATTATTGTACAAATACTACACTTTGATGTAAATGGGGTTCTCAGAAAAAAATTGCATCAATTTCTGAATATTGGAAAAGAGGAGCTTAATCTCAGCTGAATATGATGGTGACTGTGACAATGTACCTTTCCATCAATAATGTACTGGGGTGTCAGTCGAGATATATGCTCAAGACCTGGAATGGGACTTCAACACACTAACTTGTGACTCAAAAACAAGTTTCCTGAATAATGTAGCTAATTGTTACAGCCATTTTTCAAGTTAAAAAGTGCTGACTTCAGTGCATGGCCTACAAGCAATTCTTTTTGCACTTTCGATAGTAGATAAGGGTTGTCACCATATTTATTACCTTCATCATTCTTTGGTGTTGGAATAGTTCCTTGTGCCACAGTATTTTGAGTGTCAGTGTGTAGAAGTTTTGCCTTATCTCCATGAACAGTTTCTTTTGCGTCCTCAACCTTTGACTCTACTCGAACACAGGAAATAACTGTCAGCTGCAATATTTTCAATGCTTTCTGAGACAAGAAACCTCAACTCATTCAGACAATCTGAATTTTTGCTCCGAAGTCCTGCAGTGCTGCTGCACCAGAGGGAAAGCAGACAAGCAGACCCTAAATCCGCCTCACTTTATGAGATTTTGCCATTAGTTTAGATACTTGTCACTCAATCTACCGCACAGAGCGGTAGAATAAACAAAATACTCCCAGGGAGACCCAAAGTCAGATAGCATGGAGCCAATGAGGCAATAAATATACAAAATATAATGAGACATTCAGCACAGAGATAAGATAGAAACCGCTGTCAGCTAGATGGGGAGGGACTGTCAGTGATACCCGCTCCCTGGTAATTGGACTATAGGATGGGTAAACGTTGATTGACGGGATCCACAAGTCCATCGAAATAAAGTATAAAAATGGGTGACGAGAACTGTAAGCAGGCATCTAGGGCCGGAGGCTTCCTCGAGGTGGATTAACACTGGCTAAATAGCCTAACACCTTGGTCAAATCTAAACCTCTGAGGTGGATCAATGCTTATTACGAACATAAAAACATAGAAAATAGGTGCAGGAGTAGGCCATTCCGCCCTTCGAGCCTGTACCACCATTCGTTAAGATCATGGCTCATCATTCCCTCAGAACCCCTTTCCTGCTTTCTCTCCATACCCCTTGATCCATTTAGCCGTAAGAGCCATATCTAACACCCTCTTGAATATATCCAATGAACTGGCATCAACAACTCTCTGCGGCAGGGAATTCCACAGGTTAACAACTCTGAGTGAAGAAGTTTCTCCTCATCTCAGTCCTAAATGGCCTACCCTTTATCCTAAGACTGTGTCTCCTGGTTCTGGATTTCACCAACATCAGGAACAATCCACCCGCATCTAATCTGCCCTGTCAGAATCTTGCATGTTTCTATGAGATCCCCTCTCATCCTTCTAAACTCCAATGTATAAAGGCCAAGTTGATCCAGTCTCTCTTCATATATGTCAGTCCGGCCATCCCGGGAATCAGTCTGGTGAACCTTCGCTGCACTCCCTCAATAGCAAGAACGTCCTTCCTCAGATTAGGAGACCAAAATTGAACACAGTATTCCAGGTGAGGCCTCACCAAGGCCCTGTACAACTGCAGTAAAACTTCCCTGCTCCTGTACTCAAATCCCCTAGCTATGAAGGCTAACATGCCATTTGCCATCTTTACCGCCCGCTGCACCTGTCTGCCAACTTTCAATGACGGATGTACCATGACACCCAGGTCTCATTGCACCTTCCCTTTTCCTAATCTGCCACCATTCACATAATATTCTGTCTTCGCCTTTTTACCCCAAAAGTGGATAACCTCACATTTATCCACATTATACTGCATCTGCCATGCATTTGCCCACTCACCTAACCTGTCTAAGTCACCCTGCAGCCTCTTAGCGTCCTCCTCACAGCTCACACCGCCACCCAGTTTAGTGTCATCTGCAAACTTGGAGATATTACACTCAATTCCTTCATCCAAATCATTGATGTATATTGTAAAGAGCTGGATCCCAGCACTGAGCCCTGCAGCATTCAACTAGTCACTGCCTGCCATTCTGAACAGAACCCGTTTATCCCGACTCTCTGCTTCCTGTCCACCAACCAGTTCTCTACCAAGTCAGTATATTACCCCCAATAGCATGTGCTTTGATTTTGCACACCAATCTCTTATGTGGGACCTTGTCCAAAGCCTTTTGAAAGTCCAAATGTACCACATCCGCTGGTTATCCCTTGTTCACTCTAATCGTTACATTCTTTAAAAATTCCAGAAGTTAACATCGAAGGTACCTTTCCTTAAGTTCAGGACCCTAGTCTCTGAATTAACTGTGCCACTCTCCAGCTTAATAAAGGATTCTACCATATTATGGTCACTCTTCCCCAAGGGGCCTCTCACAACATGATTGCTAATTAGTCCTTTCTCATTACACATCACCCAGTCTAGAATGGCCAGCCCTCTAGTTGGTTCCTCGACATATTGGTCTAGAAAACCATCTCTAATACGCTCCAGGAAATCCTCCACCACCGCATTGCTATCATTTTAGTTAGCCCAATCAATATGTAGATTAAAGTCGCCCATGATAACTGCTGTACCTTTATTGCACGCATCCCTAATTTCTTGTTTGATGCTGTCCCCAACCTCACTACTACTGCTTGGTGGTCTGTACACAACTCCCACTAGCATTTTCTGCCTTTGGTATTCCGTAGCTCCACCCATACCGATTCCACATCATCCAAGCTAATGTCTTTCCTTACTATTGCATTAATTTACTCTTTAACCAGCAACGCCACCCCACCTTCTTTTACTTTCTGTCTATCCTTCCTAACTGTTGAATGCCCTTGGATGTTGCGTTGCCAGCCTTGGTCACCCTGGAGCCATGTCTCCGCGAAGCCAATTATATCAAACCCATTAACTGCTATCTGCGCAGTTAATTTGTCCACCTTATTCCGAATACTCCTCGCATTGAGGCACAGAGCCTTCAGGCTTGTCTTTTTAACACACTTTGCCCCTTTAGAATTTTGCTGTAATTTTGCCCTTTTTGCTTTTTGCCTTGGGTTTCTCTGCCCTCCACTTTTACTTTTCTTCTTTCTATCTTTTGCTTTTGTCCCCATTCTACTTCCCTCTGTCTCCCTGCATAGGTTCCCCTCCCCATGCCATATTAGTTCAACGCCTCCCTAACAGCACTCGCAAACACTACCCCTATGACATTATTAGAGTTTGCCATTAGGTTAGATACTTGTCACTCACTCTGCCGAAGTGATAGTTTGATTTTTGATCCCGAAAATATTATTTAAAACACAGAACAGTGAAACTTGTGCATGACAAAATAATTAATTCGGCATTAATGTTTAAACACAGGATCGTCAGTATTTCCACAAGCCCTTTGTTTCACACTTCAATTAACACAAAGATTGCATCAGAGAGATTCGTGCAAACCTTTTGTTCAAGGTAATAGAAATATTATGTCCCCGGACATTAAATCGATAAGGGGAAGCACCGAGCCGTAGAATAAACCAAGTACTCCCAGGGAGACCCAAAGTCAGAGAGCATGAGCCAATGAGACAATAAAGTGTCCTTACGAAATATAACAAAACATTCAGCACGGAGATGAGAAAGAAACCGCTGTCAGCTAGATGGGAAGGGACTGTCAGTGATAACCTCTCCCTGGTTTTGGACTATAGGACGGGTAAAAGACGATTGACACCAGGGATCCACAAGTCCATCGAAATAAAGTATAAAAATGTGTGACCGAGAAGTGTAAGCAGGCATCTAGGGCTGGAGGCTCCCTCTAGGTGGACTAATGCTGGCTAAATAGCCTAACACCTTGGTCAAGTCTTAACCTCTGAAGTGAATCAATGCTTTTACTAAGCTAACACCTCCAACAGCTCGAAAGATGACCCTGCAGAAGTGACCCTTGTCGCAGGCTGCAGGGATCCACCAATCCGAGACTAACGCTCTGCCTCGCCATGGATTCGTCCGTCTGTCTGTCTGTCTGGGACTCTGTTCCGGTCGTTTACCTCCACGTAGTTCAGTCTCCACTGTCCCGGGTTTTATGTGTATTATACCTATCTTAACTGTATGTAGTATCTGATTATGCTTTAAAACTGTTACTCTTTAATAAAATATCTTACAAATCCTAAGAGCCTTTGGTGTGTGACCTGTGATCCTAATCTTACACAGGGATCTTTGAAATATGGGGCTTTCAGCAAATATTTACATTATCCCCTTAGTTTCTATTTCACGGCAAGAATGCATCTGATTGGATACGAGATGGTCGTAGACTTCTCTCGCTGCCCTGAATTTACCTCCGTCAACTAGCTTCAAATAATATTGGCGAATTTGCACAACTTGGATATTCAATTGCCCCAGTCTTACGCGCACACGACCTTATTGTGGTACAATCATTGCACAAATACTGTACTTTGATATAAGTGGGGATCTCAGAAGAAAATATCATGAATTTCTGAATTTGAAAAAAGAGGAGCTTCATCTCATCTGAATATGATGGCGACTACATATTTCCATCAATAATGTACCGGGGTGTCAGTCGAGATAGATGTTCAAGTCCTGGAATGGGACTTCAACACACTACCTTCTGACTCAGAGACAAGTTTGCTGAATGATGTAGCTAATTGTTACAGGAATTTTTCAATTCCCAATGTGCCGACTTCAATGCATGGACTACAAACAATTCTTTTTGCACTTCAATAGTAGATAAGGATTGTCACTATATTTATTACCTGCAGTATCATTTGCTTTTGGTGTACTTCCTTGTTGCTCAATATTTTGCTCATCAGTGGTTCTATCTTTTGCCTCATGTCCATCACCAGTTTCTTTAGTGTCCTCTACCTTTGACCCTGCACTCAAACAAAGGAAAGAACATTCAGCTGCAATGTTTTCAATGCTTTCTGAGACAAGAATGATTAATTCTCCACACTATCTTGTTGTGGTCCAATTATTGTACAAATACTACACTTTGATGTAAATGGGGTTCTCAGAAAAAAATTGCATCAATTTCTGAATATTGGAAAAGAGGAGCTTAATCTCAGCTGCATATGATGGTGACTGTGACAATGTACCTTTCCATCAATAATGTACTGGGGTGTCAGTCGAGATATATGCTCAAGACCTGGAATGGGACTTCAACACACTAACTTGTGACTCAAAAACAAGTTTCCTGAATAATGTAGCTAATTGTTACAGCCATTTTTCAAGTTAAAAAGTGCTGACTTCAGTGCATGGCCTACAAGCAATTCTTTTTGCACTTTCGATAGTAGATAAGGGTTGTCACCATATTTATTACCTTCATCATTCTTTGGTGTTGGAATAGTTCCTTGTGCCACAGTATTTTGAGTGTCAGTGTGTAGAAGTTTTGCCTTATCTCCATGAACAGTTTCTTTTGCGTCCTCAACCTTTGACTCTACTCGAACACAGGAAATAACTGTCAGCTGCAATATTTTCAATGCTTTCTGAGACAAGAAACCTCAACTCATTCAGACAATCTGAATTTTTGCTCCGAAGTCCTGCAGTGCTGCTGCACCAGAGGGAAAGCAGACAAGCAGACCCTAAATCCGCCTCACTTTATGAGATTTTGCCATTAGTTTAGATACTTGTCACTCAATCTGCCGCACAGAGCGGTAGAATAAACAAAATACTCCCAGGGAGACCCAAAGTCAGATAGCATGGAGCCAATGAGGCAATAAATATACAAAATATAATGAGACATTCAGCACAGAGATAAGATAGAAACCGCTGTCAGCTAGATGGGAGGGACTGTCAGTGATACCCGCTCCCTGGTAATTGGACTATAGGATGGGTAAACGTTGATTGACACCAGGGATCCACAAGTCCATCGAAATAAAGTATAAAAATGGGTGACGAGAACTGTAAGCAGGCATCTAGGACCGGAGGCTTCCTCGAGGTGGATTAATACTGGCTAAATAGCCTAACACCTTGGTCAAATCTAAACCTCTGAGGTGGATCAATGCTTATTACGAACATAAAAACATAGAAAATAGGTGCAGGAGTAGGCCATTCCGCCCTTCGAGCCTGCACCACCATTCGTTAAGATCATGGCTCATCATTCCCTCAGAACCCCTTTCCTGCTTTCTCTCCATACCCCTTGATCCATTTAGCCGTAAGGGCCATATCTAACACCCTCTTGAATATATCCAATGAACTGGCATCAACAACTCTCTGCGGCAGGGAATTCCACAGTTTACAACTCAGAGTGAAGAAGTTTCTCCTCATCTCAGTCCTAAATGGCCTACCCTTTATCCTAAGACTGTGTCTCCTGGTTCTGGATTTCACCAACATCAGGAATAATCTGCCCTGTCAGAATCTTGCATGTTTCTATGAGATCCCCTCTCATCCTTCTAAACTCCAAGGTATAAAGGCTCAGTTGATCCAGTCTCTCTTCATATATGTCAGTCCGGCCATCCCGGGAATCAGTCTGGTGAACCTTCGCTGCACTCCCTCAATAGCAAGAACGTCCTTCCTCAGATTAGGAGACCAAAATTGAACACAGTATTCCAGGTGAGGCCTCACCAAGGCCCTGTACAACTGCAGTAAAACTTCCCTGCTCCTGTACTCAAATCCCCTAGCTATGAAGGCTAACATGCCATTTGCCATCTTTACCGCCCGCTGCACCTGTCTGCCAACTTTCAATGACGGATGTACCATGACACCCAGGTCTCATTGCACCTTCCCTTTTCCTAATCTGCCACCATTCACATGATATTCTGTCTTCGCCTTTTTACCCCAAAAGTGGATAACCTCACATTTATCCACATTATACTGCATCTGCCATGCATTTGCCCACTCACCTAACCTGTCTAAGTCACTCTGCAGCCCCTTAGCATCCTCCTCACAGCTCACACCGCCACCCAGTTTCGTGTCATCTGCAAACTTGGAGATATTACACTCAATTCCTACATCCAAATCATTGATGTATATTGTAAAGAGCTGGGATCCCAGCACTGAGCCCTGCAGCACTCAACTCGTCACTGCCTGCCATTCTGAACAGAACCCATTTATCCCGACTCTCTGCTTCCTGACTACCAACCAGTTCTCTATCCAAGTCAGTATATTACCCCCAATAACATGTGCTTTGATTTTGCACACCAATCTCTTATGTGGGACCTTGTCCAATGCCTTTTGAAAGTCCAAATGCATCACATCCACTGGTTATCCCTTGTTCACTCTAATCGTTACATTCTTTAAAAATTCCAGAAGTTACCATCGAAGGTACCTTTCCTTAAGTTCAGGACCCTAGTCTCTGAATTAACTGTGCCGCTCTCCAGCTTAATAAAGAATTCTACCATATTATGGTCACTCTTCCCCAAGGGGCCTCTCACAACATGATTGCTAATTAGTCCTTTCTCATTACACATCACCCAGTCTAGGATGGCCAGCCCTCTAGTTGGTTCCTCGACATATTGGTCTAGAAAACCATCTCTAATACACTCCAGGAAATCCTCCACCACCGCATTGCTATCATTTTGGTTAGCCCAATCAATATGTAGATTAAAGTCGCCCATGATAACTGCTGTACCTTTATTGCACGCATCCCTAATTTCTTGTTTGATGCTGTCCCCAACCTCACTACTACTGCTTGGTGGTCTGTACACAAATCCCACTAGCATTTTCTGCCTTTGGTATTCCGTAGCTCCACCCATACCGATTCCACATCATCCAAGCTAATGTCTTTCCTTACTATTACATTAATTTACTCTTTAACCAGCAACGCCACCCCACCTCCTTTTACTTTCTGTCTATCCTTCCTAACTGTTGAATGCCCTTGGATGTTGAGTTGCCAGCCTTGGTCACCCTGGAGCCATGTCTCCGTGATGCCAATTATATCAAACCCATTAACTGCTATCTGCGCAGTTAATTTGTCCACCTTATTCCGAATAATCCTCGCATTGAGGCACAGAGCCTTCAGGCTTGTCTTTTCAACACACTTTGCCCCTTTAGAATTTTGCTGTAATTTTGCCCTTTTTGCTTTTTGCCTTGGGTTTCTCTGCCCTCCACTTTTACTTTTCTTCTTTCTATCTTTTGCTTTTGTCCCCATTCTACTTCCCTCTGTCTCCCTGCATAGGTTCCCCTCCCCATGCCATATTAGTTCAACGCCTCCCTAACAGCACTCGCAAACACTACCCCTATGACATTATTACAGTTTGCCATTAGGTTAGATACTTGTCACTTACTCTGCCGAAGTGATAGTTTGATTTTTGATCCCGAAAATATTATTTAAAACACAGAACAGTGAAACTTGTGCATGACAAAATAATTAATTCTGCATTAATGTTTAAACACAGGATCGTCAGTATTTCCACAAGCCCTTTGTTTCACGCTTCAATTAACGCAAAGATTGCATCAGAGAGATTCGTGCAAACCTTTTGTTCAAGGTCATAGAAATATTATGTCCCGGACATTAAATCGATAAGGGGAAGCACCGAGCCGTAGAATAAACCAAGTACTCCCAGGGAGACCCAAAGTCAGAGAGCATGAGCCAATGAGACAATAAAGTGCCCTTACGAAATATAACAAAACATTCAGCACGGAGATAAGAAAGAAACCGCTGTCAGCTAGATGGGAAGGGACTGTCAGTGACAACCTCTCCCTGGTTTTGGACTATAGGACGGGTAAAAGACGATTGACACCAGGGATCCACAAGTCCATCAAAATAAAGTATAAAAATGTGTGACCGAGAAGTGTAAGCAGGCATCTGGGGCCGGAGGCTCCCTCTAGGTGGACTAAGGCTGGCTAAATAGCCTAACAGCTTGGTCAAGTCTTAACCTCTGAAGTGAATCAATGCTTTTACTAACCTAACACCTCCAACAGCTCGAAAGCTGACCCTGCAGAAGTGACCCTTGTCGCAGGCTGCAGGGATCCACCAATCCGAGACTACCGCTCTGCCTCGCCATGCGTTCGTCCGTCTGTCTGTCTGTCTGGGACTCTGTTCCGGTCGTTTACCTCCATGTAGTTCAGTCTCAACTGTCCCGGGTTTTATGTGTATTATACCGATCTTAACTGTATGTAGTATCTGATTATGCTTTAAAACTAACTCTTTAATAAAATATCTTACAAATCCTAAGAGCCTTTGGGTATGTGTGTGACCTGTGATCCTGATCTTACACAGTGATCTTTGAAATATGGGGCTTTCAGCAAATATTTACATTATCCCCTTAGTTTGTATTTCATGGCAAGAATGCATCTGATTGGATACAAGCTGGTAGTCGGCTTCTCTCGCTGCCCTGAATTTACCTCCGTCAACTAGCTTCAAATAATATTGGCGAATTTGCACAACTTGGATATTCAACTGCCCCCGTCTTACTCGCACACGACCTTATTGTGGTACAGTCCTTGCACAAATACTGTACTTTGATATAAGTGGGGATCTCAGAAGAAAATATCATGAATTTCTGAATTTGAAAAAAGAGGAGCTTCAGCTCATCTGAATATGATGGCGACTGTAACAATGCATCTTTCCATCAATAATGTACCGGGGTGTCAGTCGAGATAGATGTTGAAGTCCTGGAATGGGACTTCAACACACTACCTTCTGACTCAGAGACAAGCTTGCTGAATGATGTAGCTAATTGTTACAGGAATTTTTCAATTCCCAATGTGCCGACTTCAATGCATGGACTGCAAACAATTCTTTCTGCACTTCGATAGTAGATAAGGATTGTCACTATATTTATTACCTTCATCATTCTTTGCTGTTGGAATAGTTCCTTGTGCCACAGTATTTTGAGTGTCAGTGTGTATAAGTTTTGCCTTATCACCATGAACAGTTTCTTTTGCGTCCTCAACCTTTGACTCTGTACTCGAACACAGGAAATAACTCAGCTGCAATATTTTCAATGCTTTCTGAGACAAGAAACCTCAACTCATTCAGACAATCTGAATTTTTGCTCCGAAGTCCTGCAGTGCTGCTGCACCAGAGGGAAAGCAGACAAGCAGGCCCTAAATCCGCCTCACTTTATGAGATTTTGCCATTAGTTTAGATACTTGTCACTCAATCTGCCGCACAGAGCGGTAGAATAAGCAAAATACTCCCAGGGAGACCCAAAGTCAGATAGCATGGAGCCAATGAGGCAATAAATATACAAAATATAATGAGACATTCAGCACAGAGATAAGATAGAAACCGCTGTCAGCTAGATGGGAGGGACTGTCAGTGATACCCGCTCCCTGGTAATTGGACTATAGGATGGGTAAACGTTGATTGACACCAGGGATCCACAAGTCCATCGAAATAAAGTATAAAAATGGGTGACGAGAACTGTAAGCAGGCATCTAGGACCGGAGGCTTCCTCGAGGTGGATTAACACTGGCTAAATAGCCTAACACCTTGGTCAAATCTAAACCTCTGAGGTGGATCAATGCTTATTACGAACATAAAAACATAGAAAATAGGTGCAGGAGTAGGCCATTCCGCCCTTCGAGCCTGTACCACCATTCGTTAAGATCATGGCTCATCATTCCCTCAGAACCCCTTTCCTGCTTTCTCTCCATACCCCTTGATCCATTTAGCCGTAAGAGCCATATCTAACACCCTCTTGAATATATCCAATGAACTGGCATCAACAACTCTCTGCGGCAGGGAATTCCACAGGTTAACAACTCTGAGTGAAGAAGTTTCTCCTCATCTCAGTCCTAAATGGCCTACCCTTTATCCTAAGACTGTGTCTCCTGGTTCTGGATTTCACCAACATCAGGAACAATCCACCCGCATCTAATCTGCCCTGTCAGAATCTTGCATGTTTCTATGAGATCCCCTCTCATCCTTCTAAACTCCAATGTATAAAGGCCAGGTTGATCCAGTCTCTCTTCATATATGTCAGTCCGGCCATCCCGGGAATCCGTCTGGTGAACCTTCGCTGCACTCCCTCAATAGCAAGAATGTCCTTCCTCAGATTAGGAGACCAAAATTGAACACAGTATTCCAGGTGAGGCCTCACCAAGGCCCTGTACAACTGCAGTAAAACTTCCCTGCTCCTGTACTCAAATCCCCTAGCTATGAAGGCTAACATGCCATTTGCCATCTTTACCGCCCGCTGCACCTGTCTGCCAACTTTCAATGACGGATGTACCATGACACCCAGGTCTCATTGCACCTTCCCTTTTCCTAATCTGCCACCATTCACATAATATTCTGTCTTCGCCTTTTTACCCCAAAAGTGGATAACCTCACATTTATCCACATTATACTGCATCTGCCATGCATTTGCCCACTCACCTAACCTGTCTAAGTCACCCTGCAGCCTCTTAGCGTCCTCCTCACAGCTCACACCGCCACCCAGTTTAGTGTCATCTGCAAACTTGGAGATATTACACTTAATTCCTTCATCCAAATCATTGATGTATATTGTAAAGAGCTGGGATCCCAGCACTGAGTCCTGCAGCATTCAACTAGTCACTGCCTGCCATTCTGAACAGAACCCGTTTATCCCGACTCTCTGCTTCCTGTCCACCAACCAGTTCTCTACCAAGTCAGTATATTACCCCCAATAGCATGTGCTTTGATTTTGCACACCAATCTCTTATGTGGGACCTTGTCCAAAGCCTTTTGAAAGTCCAAATGTACCACATCCGCTGGTTATCCCTTGTTCACTCTAATCGTTACATTCTTTAAAAATTCCAGAAGTTAACATCGAAGGTACCTTTCCTTAAGTTCAGGACCCTAGTCTCTGAATTAACTGTGCCACTCTCCAGCTTAATAAAGGATTCTACCATATTATGGTCACTCTTCCCCAAGGGGCCTCTCACAACATGATTGCTAATTAGTCCTTTCTCATTACACATCACCCAGTCTAGAATGGCCAGCCCTCTAGTTGGTTCCTCGACATATTGGTCTAGAAAACCATCTCTAATACGCTGCAGGAAATCCTCCACCACCGCATTGCTATCATTTTAGTTAGCCCAATCAATATGCAGATTAAAGTCGCCCATGATAACTGCTGTACCTTTATTGCACGCATCCCTAATTTCTTGTTTGATGCTGTCCCCAACCTCACTACTACTGCTTGGTGGTCTGTACACAACTCCCACTAGCATTTTCTGCCTTTGGTATTCCGTAGCTCCACCCATACCGATTCCACATCATCCAAGCTAATGTCTTTCCTTACTATTGCATTAATTTACTCTTTAACCAGCAACGCCACCCCACCTCCTTTTACTTTCTGTCTATCCTTCCTAACTGTTGAATGCCCTTGGATGTTGAGTTGCCAGCCTTGGTCACCCTGGAGCCATGTCTCCGCGAAGCCAATTATATCAAACCCATTAACTGCTATCTGCGCAGTTAATTTGTCCACCTTATTCCGAATACTCCTCGCATTGAGGCACAGAGCCTTCAGGCTTGTCTTTTTAACACACTTTGCCCCTTTAGAATTTTGCTGTAATTTTGCCCTTTTTGCTTTTTGCCTTGGGTTTCTCTGCCCTCCACTTTTACTTTTCTTCTTTCTATCTTTTGCTTTTGTCCCCATTCTACTTCCCTCTGTCTCCCTGCATAGGTTCCCCTCCCCATGCCATATTAGTTCAACGCCTCCCTAACAGCACTCGCAAACACTACCCCTATGACATTATTAGAGTTTGCCATTAGGTTAGATACTTGTCACTCACTCTGCCGAAGTGATAGTTTGATTTTTGATCCCGAAAATATTATTTAAAACACAGAACAGTGAAACTTGTGCATGACAAAATAATAAATTCGGCATTAATGTTTAAACACAGGATCGTCAGTATTTCCACAAGCCCTTTATTTCACACTTCAATTAACGCAAAGATTGCATCAGAGAGATTCGTGCAAACCTTTTGTTCAAGGTAATAGAAATATTATGTCCCCGGACATTAAATCGATAAGGGGAAGCACCGAGCCGTAGAATAAACCAAGTACTTCCAGGGAGACCCAAAGTCAGAGAGCATGAGCCAATGAGACAATAAAGTGTCCTTACGAAATATAACAAAACATTCAGCACGGAGATGAGAAAGAAACCGCTGTCAGCTAGATGGGAAGGGACTGTCAGTGATAACCTCTCCCTGGTTTTGGACTATAGGACGGGTAAAAGATGATTGACACCAGGGATCCACAAGTCCATCGAAATAAAGTATAAAAATGTGTGACCGAGAAGTGTAAGCAGGCATCTAGGGCCGGAGGCTCCCTCTAGGTGGACTAATGCTGGCTAAATAGCCTAACACCTTGGTCAAGTCTTAACCTCTGAAGTGAATCAATGCTTTTACTAAGCTAACACCTCCAACAGCTCGAAAGATGACCCTGCAGAAGTGACCCTTGTCGCAGGCTGCAGGGATCCACCAATCCGAGACTAACGCTCTGCCTCGCCATGGATTCGTCCGTCTGTCTGTCTGTCTGGGACTCTGTTCCGGTCGTTTACCTCCACGTAGTTCAGTCTCCACTGTCCCGGGTTTTATGTGTATTATACCTATCTTAACTGTATGTAGTATCTGATTATGCTTTAAAACTGTAACTCTTTAATAAAATATCTTACAAATCCTAAGAGCCTTTGGTGTGTGACCTGTGATCCTAATCTTACACAGGGATCTTTGAAATATGGGGCTTTCAGCAAATATTTACATTATCCCCTTAGTTTCTATTTCACGGCAAGAATGCATCTGATTGGATACGAGATGGTCGTAGACTTCTCTCGCTGCCCTGAATTTACCTCCGTCAACTAGCTTCAAATAATATTGGCGAATTTGCACAACTTGGATATTCAATTGCCCCAGTCTTACGCGCACACGACCTTATTGTGGTACAATCATTGCACAAATACTGTACTTTGATATAAGTGGGGATCTCAGAAGAAAATATCATGAATTTCTGAATTTGAAAAAAGAGGAGCTTCATCTCATCTGAATATGATGGCGACTACATCTTTCCATCAATAATGTACCGGGGTGTCAGTCGAGATAGATGTTCAAGTCCTGGAATGGGACTTCAACACACTACCTTCTGACTCAGAGACAAGTTTGCTGAATGATGTAGCTAATTGTTACAGGAATTTTTCAATTCCCAATGTGCCGACTTCAATGCATGGACTACAAACAATTCTTTTTGCACTTCAATAGTAGATAAGGATTGTCACTATATTTATTACCTGCAGTATCATTTGCTTTTGGTGTACTTCCTTGTTGCTCAATATTTTGCTCATCAGTGGTTCTATCTTTTGCCTCATGTCCATCACCAGTTTCTTTAGTGTCCTCTACCTTTGACCCTGCACTCAAACAAAGGAAAGAACATTCAGCTGCAATATTTTCAATGCTTTCTGAGACAAGAATGATTAATTCTCCACACTATCTTGTTGTGGTCCAATTATTGTACAAATACTACACTTTGATGTAAATGGGGTTCTCAGAAAAAAATTGCATCAATTTCTGAATATTGGAAAAGAGGAGCTTAATCTCAGCTGCATATGATGGTGACTGTGACAATGTACCTTTCCATCAATAATGTACTGGGGTGTCAGTCGAGATATATGCTCAAGACCTGGAATGGGACTTCAACACACTAACTTGTGACTCAAAAACAAGTTTCCTGAATAATGTAGCTAATTGTTACAGCCATTTTTCAAGTTAAAAAGTGCTGACTTCAGTGCATGGCCTACAAGCAATTCTTTTTGCACTTTCGATAGTAGATAAGGGTTGTCACCATATTTATTACCTTCATCATTCTTTGGTGTTGGAATAGTTCCTTGTGCCACAGTATTTTGAGTGTCAGTGTGTAGAAGTTTTGCCTTATCTCCATGAACAGTTTCATTTGCGTCCTCAACCTTTGACTCTGTACTCGAACACAGGAAATAACTGTCAGCTGCAATATTTTCAATGCTTTCTGAGACAAGAAACCTCAACTCATTCAGACAATCTGAATTTTTGCTCCGAAGTCCTGCAGTGCTGCTGCACCAGAGGGAAAAAGCAGACAAGCAGACCCTAAATCCGCCTCACTTTATGAGATTTTGCCATTAGTTTAGATACTTGTCACTCAATCTGCCGCACAGAGCGGTAGAATAAACAAAATACTCCCAGGGAGACCCAAAGTCAGATAGCATGGAGCCAATGAGGCAATAAATATACAAAATATAATGAGACATTCAGCACAGAGATAAGATAGAAACTGCTGTCAGCTAGATGGGGAGGGACTGTCAGTGATACCCGCTCCCTGGTAATTGGACTATAGGATGGGTAAACGTTGATTGACACCAGGGATCCACAAGTCCATCGAAATAAAGTATAAAAATGGGTGACGAGAACTGTAAGCAGGCATCTAGGACCAGAGGCTTCCTCGAGGTGGATTAATACTGGCTAAATAGCCTAACACCTTGGTCAAATCTAAACCTCTGAGGTGGATCAATGTTTATTACGAACATAAAAACATAGAAAATAGGTGCAGGAGTAGGCCATTCCGCCCTTCGAGCCTGCACCACCATTCGTTAAGATCATGGCTCATCATTCCCTCAGAACCCCTTTCCTGCTTTCTCTCCATACCCCTTGATCCATTTAGCCGTAAGGGCCATATCTAACACCCTCTTGAATATATCCAATGAACTGGCATCAACAACTCTCTGCGGCAGGGAATTCCACAGGTTAACAACTCGGAGTGAAGAAGTTTCTCCTCATCTCAGTCCTAAATGGCCTACCCTTTATCCTAAGACTGTGTCTCCTGGTTCTGGATTTCACCAACATCAGGAATAATCTGCCCTGTCAGAATCTTGCATGTTTCTATGAGATCCCCTCTCATCCTTCTAAACTCCAATGTATAAAGGCTCAGTTGATCCAGTCTCTCTTCATATATGTCAGTCCGGCCATCCCGGGAATCAGTCTGGTGAACCTTCGCTGCACTCCCTCAATAGCAAGAACGTCCTTCCTCAGATTAGGAGACCAAAATTGAACACAGTATTGCAGGTGAGGCCTCACCAAGGCCCTGTACAACTGCAGTAAAACTTCCCTGCTCCTGTACTCAAATCCCCTAGCTATGAAGGCTAACATGCCATTTGCCATCTTTACCGCCCGCTGCACCTGTCTGCCAACTTTCAATGACGGATGTACCATGACACCCAGGTCTCATTGCACCTTCCCTTTTCCTAATCTGCCACCATTCACATGATATTCTGTCTTCGCCTTTTTACCCCAAAAGTGGATAACCTCACATTTATCCACATTATACTGCATCTGCCATGCATTTGCCCACTCACCTAACCTGTCTAAGTCACCCTGCAGCCCCTTAGCATCCTCCTCACAGCTCACACCGCCACCCAGTTTCGTGTCATCTGCAAACTTGGAGATATTACACTCAATTCCTTCATCCAAATCATTGATGTATATTGTAAAGAGCTGGGATCCCAGCACTGAGCCCTGCAGCACTCAACTCGTCACTGCCTGCCATTCTGAACAGAACCCATTTATCCCGACTCTCTGCTTCCTGTCTACCAACCAGTTCTCTATCCACGTCAGTATATTACCCCCAATAACATGTGCTTTGATTTTGCACACCAATCTCTTATGTGGGACCTTGTCCAATGCCTTTTGAAAGTCCAAATGCACCACATCCACTGGTTATCCCTTGTTCACTCTAATCGTTACATTCTTTAAAAATTCCAGAAGTTACCATCGAAGGTACCTTTCCTTAAGTTCAGGACCCTAGTCTCTGAATTAACTGTGCCGCTCTCCAGCTTAATAAAGAATTCTACCATATTATGGTCACTCTTCCCCAAGGGGCCTCTCACAACATGATTGCTAATTAGTCCTTTCTCATTACACATCACCCAGTCTAGGATGGCCAGCCCTCTAGTTGGTTCCTCGACATATTGGTCTAGAAAACCATCTCTAATACACTCCAGGAAATCCTCCACCACCGCATTGCTATCATTTTGGTTAGCCCAATCAATATGTAGATTAAAGTCGCCCATGATAACTGCTGTACCTTTATTGCACGCATCCCTAATTTCTTGTTTGATGCTGTCCCCAACCTCACTACTACTGCTTGGTGGTCTGTACACAAATCCCACTAGCATTTTCTGCCTTTGGTATTCCGTAGCTCCACCCATACAGATTCCACATCATCCAAGCTAATGTCTTTCCTTACTATTACATTAATTTACTCTTTAACCAGCAATGCCACCCCACCTCCTTTTACTTTCTGTCTATCCTTCCTAACTGTGGAATGCCCTTGGATGTTGAGTTGCCAGCCTTGGTCACCCTGGAGCCATGTCTCCGTGATGCCAATTATATCAAACCCATTAACTGCTATCTGCGCAGTTAATTTGTCCACCTTATTCCGAATACTCCTCGCATTGAGGCACAGAGCCTTCAGGCTTGTCTTTTTAACACACTTTGCCCCTTTAGAATTTTGCTGTAATTTTGCCCTTTGTGCTTTTTGCCTTGGGTTTCTCTGCCCTCCACTTTTACTTTTCTTCTTTCTATCTTTTGCTTTTGTCCCCATTCTACTTCCCTCTGTCTCCCTGCATAGGTTCCCCTCCCCATGCCATATTAGTTCAACGCCTCCCTAACAGCACTCGCAAACACTACCCCTATGACATTATTACAGTTTGCCATTAGGTTAGATACTTGTCACTCACTCTGCCGAAGTGATAGTTTGATTTTTGATCCCGAAAATATTATTTAAAACACAGAACAGTGAAACTTGTGCATGACAAAATAATTAATTCGGCATTAATGTTTAAACACAGGATCGTCAGTATTTCCACAAGCCCTTTGTTTCACGCTTCAATCAACGCAAAGATTGCATCAGAGAGATTCGTGCAAACCTTTTGTTCAAGGTAATAGAAATATTATATCCTCGGACATTAAATCGATAAGGGGAAGCACCGAGCCGTAGAATAAACCAAGTACTCCCAGGGAGACCCAAAGTCAGAGAGCATGAGCCAATGAGACAATAAAGTGTCCTTACGAAATATAACAAAACATTCAGCATGGAGATGAGAAAGAAACCGCTGTCAGCTAGATGGGAAGGGACTGTCAGTGATAACCTCTCCCTGGTTTTGGACTATAGGACGGGTAAAAGATGATTGACATCAGGGATCCACAAGTCCATCAAAATAAAGTATAAAAATGTGTGACCGAGAAGTGTAAGCAGGCATCTAGGGCCGGAGGCTCCCTCTAGGTGGACTAATGCTGATTAAATAGCCTAACACCGTGGTCAAGTCTTAACCTCTGAAGTGAATCAATGCTTTTACTAACCTAACACCTCCAACAGCTCGAAAGATGACCCTGCAGAAGTGACCCTTGTCGCAGGCTGCAGGGATCCACCAATCCGAGACTACCGCTCTGCCTCGCCATGCATTCGTCCGTCTGTCTGTCTGTGTCTGGGACTCTGTTCCGGTCGTTTACCTCCACGTAGTTCAGTCTCAACTGTCCCGGGTTTTATGTGTATTATACCTATCTTAACTGTATGTAGTATCTGATTATGCTTTAAAACTGTAACTCTTTAATAAAATATCTTACAAATCCTAAGAGCCTTTGGTGTGTGACCTGTGATCCTAATCTTACACAGGGATCTTTGAAATATGGGGCTTTCAGCAAATATTTACATTAGCCCCTTAGTTTCTATTTCACGGCAAGAAAGCATCTGATTGGATACGAGATGGTCGTAGACTTCTCTCGCTGCCCTGAATTTACCTCCGTCAACTAGCTTCAAATAATATTGGCGAATTTGCACAATGTGGATATTCAACTGCCCCCGTCTTACTCGCACACGACCTTATTGTGGTACAATCATTGTACAAATACTGTTATTTGATGTAAGTGGGGATCTCAGAAGAAAATATCATGAATTTCTGAATTTGAAAAAAGAGGAGCTTCATCTCATCTGAATAGGATGGCGACTGTAACAATGCATCTTTCCATCAATAATGTACCGGGGTGTCAGTCGAGATAGATGCTCAAGACCTGGAATGGGACTTCAACACACTACCTTCTGACTCAGAGACAAGTTTGCTGAATGATGTAGCTAATTGTTACAGGAATTTTTCAATTCCCAATGTGCCGACTTCAATGCATGGACTACAAACAATTCTTTTTGCACTTCGATAGTAGATAAGGATTGTCACTATATTTATTACCTGCAGTATCATTTGCTTTTGGTATACTTCCTTGTTGCTCAGTATTTTGCTCATCAGTGGTTCTATCTTTTGTCTCATGTCCATCACCAGTTTCTTTTGTGTCCTCCACCTTTGACCCTGCACTCAAACAAAGGAAAGAACATTCAGCTGCAATATTTTCAATGCTTTCTGAGACAAGAAACCTCAACCCATTCAGACAATCTGAATTTTTGCTGCTGAAGTCCTGCAGTGCTGCTGCACCAGAGGTGAGCAGAAAAACGGACCCTAAATCCACCTGAACAGACAAGCCCAGATCCTGTCCGAATGCCAGGGACAAGTCATCTGCATTAACGGGACAGGCCTCCGGAAACTGCAAGGGTGCAAGAGGGACGCTCGACCTGACATCGGTCCTGAAGTGCTGCCATTTCACTCTGAGGATGGTAGAGGGAGCGCAGGAAGGACCCAACGAACTGAGTAATGTATTTTATTCATCGACGCCCCAGGGGATTCAGGGAAACAGTTTTAAAAAGGCAATCATTCGCCTATGGGTAAATTAGCTTTAGCTCGCTGTACTCTCCTGCATGTCGCACCTTATGACATTTTGGCATTAGGTTAGATACTTGTCACTCAATCTGCAGAAGTAATAGATTGATTTTCGAAAACAAAAATATTATTTAAAATACAGAATGGTGAAACTTGTGCAAGACAAAACCATTAACTCTGCATTAACGTTTAAACAGAGAATCGTCAGTATTTCTGCAAGCCCTTTACTTTACGTTTCAATTAGCGCAAAGATTGCATCACTGAGATTAGTGTAAACTTTTTGTGCAAAGTAATGGAAATATTACCTCCCCAGACATTAAATTGAAAGGGGGAAGCAAAGAGAGGCAGAAAAATCTAAGTACTCCCAGAGAGACCCAAAGTCAGAGAGCTTGAGCCAATGAGGCAATAAAGTATCCTTACGAAATATAACGAGACATTCGGGACAGAGATATGAACAAAACCGCTGTCAGCTAAATGGAAAGGGACTGTCAGTGATACCCTCTCCCTGGTAATTGGACTATAGGACGGGTAAAAGATGATTGACATGAGAGATCCACCAGTCCATCGAAATAAAATATAAGAATGGGTGACTGAGAAGTGTAAGCAGGCATCTAGGGCCGGAGGCTTCCTAGAGGTTGACTAATGCTGGCTAAATAGCCTAACACCTTGGTCAAGTCTTAACCTCTGAAGTGAATCAATGCTTTTACTAACCTAACACCTCCAACAAGATGACCCTGCAGAAGTGACCACTGTCGCAGGCTGCAGGGATCCACCAATCCGAGACTAACGCTCTGCCTCGCCATGGATTCGTCCATCTGTCTGTCTGTCTGGGACTCTGTTCCGGTCGTTTACCTCCACGTAGTTCAGTCTCCACTGTCCCGGGTTTGATGTGTATTATACCTATCTTAACTGTATGTAGTATCTGATTATGCTTTAAAACTATAACTCTTTAATAAAATATCTTACAAATCCTAAGAGCCTTTGGTGTGTGACCTGTGATCCTGATCTTACACAGGGATCTTTGAAATATGGGGCTTTCAGCAAATATTTACATTATCCCCTTAGTTTGTATTTCATGGCAAGAATGCATCTGATTGGATACGAGATGGTCATAGACTTCTCTCGCTGCCCTGAATTTACCTCCGTCAACTAGCTTCAAATAATATTGGCGAATTTGCACAATGTGGATATTCAACTGCCCCCGTCTTACTCGCACACGACCTTATTGTGGTACAATCATTGTACAAATACTGTACTTTGATATAAGTGGGGAGCTCAGAAGAAAATATCATGAATTTCTGATTTGAGAAAACAGGAGCTTCATCTCATCTGAATATGATGGCGACTACATCTTTCCATCAATAATGTACCGGGGTGTCAGTCGAGATAGATGTTCAAGTCCTGGAATGGGACTTCAACACACTACCTTCTGACTCAGAGACAAGTTTGCTGAATGATGTAGCTAATTGTTACAGGAATTTTTCAATTCCCAATGTGCCGACTTCAATGCATGGACTACAAACAATTCTTTTTGCACTTCAATAGTAGATAAGGATTGTCACTATATTTATTACCTGCAGTATCATTTGGTTTTGGTGTACTTCCTTGTCCTTCAGTATTTTGCTCATCAGTGGTTCTATCTTTTGCCTCATGTCCATCACCAGTTTCTTTAGTGTCCTCTACCTTTGACCCTGCACTCAAACAATGGAAAGAAAATGCAGCTGCAATATTTTCAATGCTTTCTGAGACAAGAATTATTAATTCTCCACACTATCTTGTTGTGGTCCAATTATTGTACAAATACTACACTTTGATGTAAATGGGGTTCTCAGAAGAAAATTGCATCAATTTCTGAATATTGGAAAAGAGGAGCTTAATCTCAGCTGAATATGTTGGTGACCGTGACAATGTACCTTTCCATCAATAATGTACTGGGGTGTCAGTCGAGATATATGCTCAAGACCTGGAATGGGACTTCACCACACTAACTTGTGACTCAAAAACAAGTTTCCTGAATAATGTAGCTAATTGTTACAGCCATTTTTCAAGTCAAAAAGTGCTGACTTCAATGCATGGCCTACAAGCAATTCTTTTTGCACTTTCGATAGTAGATAAGGGTTTTCACCATATTTATTAACTTCATCATTCTTTGGTGTTGGAATAGTTCCTTGTGCCACAGTATTTTGAGTGTCAGTGTGTATAAGTTTTGCCTTATCTCCATGAACAGTTTCTTTTGCGTCCTCAACCTTTGACTCTGTACTCGAACACAGGAAATAACTCAGCTGCAATATTTTCAATGCTTTCTGAGACAAGAAACCTCAACTCATTCAGACAATCTGAATTTTTGCTCCGAAGTCCTGCAGTGCTGCTGCACCAGAGGGAAAGCAGACAAGCAGACCCTAAATCCGCCTCACTTTATGAGATTTTGCCATTAGTTTAGATACTTGTCACTCAATCTGCCGCACAGAGTGGTAGAATAAACAAAATACTCCCAGGGAGACCCAAAGTCAGATAGCATGGAGCCACTGAGGCAAGAAATATACGAAATATAATGAGACATTCAGCACAGAGATAAGATAGAAACCGCTGTCAGCTAGATGGGGAGGGACTGTCAGTGATACCCGCTCCCTGGTAATTGGACTATAGGATGGGTAAACGTTGATTGACACCAGGGATCCACAAGTCCATCGAAATAAAGTATAAAAATGGGTGACGAGAACTGTAAGCAGGCATCTAGGACCGGAGGCTTCCTCGAGGTGGATTAATACTGGCTAAATAGCCTAACACCTTGGTCAAATCTAAACCTCTGAGGTGGATCAATGCTTATTACGAACATAAAAACAGAAAATAGGTGCAGGAGTAGGCCATTCCGCCCTTCGAGCCTGCACCACCATTCATTAAGATCATGGCTCATCATTCCCTCAGAACCCCTTTCCTGCTTTCTCTCCATACCCCTTGATCCATTTAGCTGTAAGGGCCATATCTAACACCCTCTTGAATATATCCAATGAACTGGCATCAACAACTCTCTGCGGCAGGGAATTCCACAGGTTAACAACTCGGAGTGAAGAAGTTTCTCCTCATCTCAGTCCTAAATGGCCTACCCTTTATCCTAAGACTGTGTCTCCTGGTTCTGGATTTCACCAACATCAGGAACAATCCACCCGCATCTAATCTGCCCTGTCAGAATCTTGCATGTTTCTATGAGATCCCCTCTCATCCTTCTAAACTCCAATGTATAAAGGCCCAGTTAATCCAGTCTCTCTTCATATATGTCAATCCGGCCATCCCGGGAATCAGTCTGGTGAACCTTCGCTGCACTCCCTCAATAGCAAGAACGTCCTTCCTCAGATTAGGAGACCAAAATTGAACACAGTATTCCAGGTGAGGCCTCACCAAGGCCCTGTACAACTGCAGTAAAACTTCCCTGCTCCTGTACTCAAATCCCCTAGCTATGAAGGCCAACATGCCATTTGCCATCTTTACCGCCTGTTGCACCTGTATGCCAACTTTCAATGACTGATGTACCATGACACCCAGGTCTCATTGCACCTTCCCTTTTCCTAATCTGCCACCATTCACATAATATTCTGTCTTCGCCTTTTTACCCCAAAAGTGGATAACCTCACATTTATCCACATTATACTGCATCTGCCATGCATTTGCCCCATCACCTAACCTGTCTAAGTCACCCTGCAGCCTCTTAGCATCCTCCTCACAGCTCACACCGCCACCCAGTTTAGTGTCATCTGCAAACTTGGAGATATTACACTCAATTCCTTCATCCAAATCATTGATGTATATTGTAAAGAGCTGGGATCCCAGCACTGAGCCCTGCAGCACTCAACTAGTCACTGCCTGCCATTCTGAACAGAACCCGTTTATCCCAACTCTCTGCTTCCTGTCTACCAACCAGTTCTCTACCAAGTCAGTATATTACCCCCAATAACATGTGCTTTGATTTTGCACACCAATCTCTTATGTGGGACCTTGTCCAATGCCTTTTGAAAGTCCAAATGCACCACATCCACTGGTTATCCCTTGTTCACTCTAATCGTTACATTCTTTAAAAATTCCAGAAGTTACCATCGAAGGTACCTTTCCTTAAGTTCAGGACCCTAGTCTCTGAATTAACTGTGCCACTCTCCAGCTTAATAAAGAATTCTACCATATTATGGTCACTCTTCCCCAAGGGGCCTCTCACAACATGATTGCTAATTAGTCCTTTCTCATTACACATCACCCAGTCTAGGATGGCCAGCCCTCTAGTTGGTTCCTCGACATATTGGTCTAGAAAACCATCTCTAATACACTCCAGGAAATCCTCCACCACCGCATTGCTATCATTTTGGTTAGCCCAATCAATATGTAGATTAAAGTCGCCCATGATAACTGCTGTACCTTTATTGCACGCATCCCTAATTTCTTGTTTGATGCTGTCCCCAACCTCACTACTACTGCTTGGTGGTCTGTACACAAATCCCACTAGCATTTTCTGCCTTTGGTATTCCGTAGCTCCACCCATACAGATTCCACATCATCCAAGCTAATGTCTTTCCTTACTATTACATTAATTTACTCTTTAACCAGCAATGCCACCCCACCTCCTTTTACTTTCTGTCTATCCTTCCTAACTGTTGAATGCCCTTGGATGTTGAATTTCCAGCCTTGGTCACCCTGGAGCAATGTCTCCGTGATGCCAATTATATCAAACCCATTAACTGTTATCTGCGCAGTTAATTCGTCCACCTTATTCCGAATAATCCTCGCATTGAGGCACAGAGCCTTCAGGCTTGTCTTTTTAAACATACTTTGCCCCTTTAGAATTTTGCTTTTTGCCTTTTTTGCTTTTTGCCTTGGGTTTCTCTGCCCTCCACTTTTACTTTTCTTCTTTCTATCTTTTGCTTTTGTCCCCATTCTACTTCCCTCTGTCTCCCTGCATAGGTTCCCCTCCCCATGCCATATTAGTTCAACGCCTCCCTAACAGCACTCGCAAACACTACCCCTCTGACATTATTACAGTTTGCCATTAGGTTAGATACTTGTCACTCACTCTGCCGAAGTGATAGTTTGATTTTTGATCCCGAAAATATTATTTAAAACACAGAACAGTGAAACTTGTGCATGACAAAATAATTAATTCGGCATTAATGTTTAAACACAGGATCGTCAGTATTTCCACAGGCCCTTTGTTTCACGCTTCAATTAACGCAAAGATTGCATCAGAGAGATTCGTGCAAACCTTTTGTTCAAGGTAATAGAAATATTATGTCCTCGGACATTAAATCGATAAGGGGAAGCACCAAGCCGTAGAATAAACCAAGTACTCCCAGGGAGACCCAAAGTCAGAGAGCATGAGCCAATGAGACAATAAAGTGTCCTTACGAAATATAACAAAACATTCAGCACGGAGATAAGAAAGAAACTGCTGTCAGCTAGATGGGAAGGGACTGTCAGTGATAACCTCTCCCTGGTTTTGGACTATAGGACGGGTAAAAGATGATTGACACCAGGGATCCACAAGTCCATCGAAATAAAGTATAAAAATGTGTGACCGAGAAGTGTAAGCAGGCATCTAGGGCCGGAGGCTCCCTCTAGGTGGACTAATGCTGGCTAAATAGCCTAACACCTTGGTCAAGTCTTAACCTCTGAAGTGAATCATTGCTTTTACTAACCTAACACCTCCAACAGCTCGAAAGATGACCCTGCAGAAGTGACCCTTGTCGCAGGCTGCAGGGATCCACCAATCCGAGACTACCGCTCTGCCTCGCCATGGATTCGTCCGTCTGTCTGTCTGTCTGGGACTCTGTTCCGGTCGTTTACCTCCACATAGTTCAGTCTCAACTGTCCCGGGTTTTATGTGTATTATACCTATCTTAACTGTATGTAGTATCTGATTATGCTTTAAAACTGTAACTCTTTAATAAAATATCTTACAAATCCTAAGAGCCTTTGGTGTGTGACCTGTGATCCTAATCTTACACAGGGATCTTTGAAATATGGGGCTTTCAGCAAATATTTACATTATCCCCTTAGTTTCTAATTCAAGACATGAATGCATCTGATTGGATACGAGATGGTAGTAGACTTCTCTCGCTGCCCTGAATTTACCTCCGTCAACTAGCTTCAAATAATATTGACCACAACTTGGATATTCAACTGCCCCCGTCTTACTCGCACACGACCTTATTGTGGTCCAATCATTGTACAAATACTGTACTTTGATGTAAGTGGGGTTCTCAGAAGAAAATATCATGAATTTCTGAATTTGAGGAAAGAGGAGCTTCATCTCATCTGAATATGATGGCGATTGTAACAATGCATCTTTCCATCAATAATGTACTGGGGTGTCAGTCGAGATAGATGCTCAAGTCCTGGAATGGGACTTCAACACACTACTTCTGACTCAGCGATAAGCTTGCTGAATGATTAGCTGATTGTTACAGGAATTTTTCAATTCCCAATGTGCCGTCTTCAATGCATGGACTGCAAACAATTCTTTTTGCACTTTCGATAGTAGATAAAGGATGTCAACATATTTATTACCTTCATCATTCTTTGATGTTGGAATACCTCCTTGTTCCGCAGTATTTTGAGCATCAGTGTTTTTCTGTTTTGCCTTATTTCCATCCATATTTTTTTTTGTGTCCTCTAACTTCGAATCTGTATTCGAACACAGAAAAGAACTGTCAGCTGCAATATTTTTAATGCTTTCTGAGACAAGAAACCTCAACCCATTCAGACAATCTGAAGTTCTGCAGTACTGCTGCACCAGAGGTGAGCAGAAAAGCGGACCCTAAATCTGTCTCACGTTACGACATTTTGCCATTAGGTTAGATACTTGTCACTCACTCTGCCGAAGTGATAGATTGATTTTCGATAACAAAAATATTATTTAAAACACAGAACGGTGAAACTTGTGCACGACAAAATCATTAATTCTGCAATAATGTTTAAACACAGGATCGTCAGAATTTTCCGCAAGCCCTTCGCTTTACGCATCAATTAACGCAAACATTGCATCAGTGAGATTAGTACAAACCTTTTGTGCAAGATAATAGAAATATTACCTTCGCGGACATTAAAATGATAAGGGGAAGCACAGAGCGGTAGAATAAACAAAGTACTCCAAGGGAGACCCAAATTCAGAGAGAATGAGCCAATGAGGCAATAAAGTGTCTTTATGAAATAAAACGAGATGTTCAGCACAGAGATAAGAAAGAAACCGCATCAGCTAGATGGGAAGGGACTGTCAGTGATACCCTCTCCCTGGTAATTGGACGATAGGACGGGTAAAAGATGATTGAAATCAGGGATCCACCAGTCCATCTAAATAAAGTATAAAGATGGGTGACCGAGAAGTGTAAGCAGGCATCTAGGGCCGGAGGTTTCTCGAGGTGGACTAATGCTGGCTAAATAGCCGAACACCTTGGTCAAGTCTTAACCTCGGAGGTGGATCAATGCTTCTTACTAACCTAACACCTCCAACAGCTCGAAAGACAACCCGGCAGAAGTGACCACTGTCGCAGGCTGCAGGGATCCACCAATCCGAGACAACCGCTCTGCCTCGCCATGCGTTCGTCCGTCTGTCTGGGACTCCGTTCCGATCGTTTAACTCCGCGTACTTCGCTCTCAACTGTCCCGGGTTGTATGCCTATTATACCTATCTCAACTGTATGTAGTATCTGATTATGCTTTAACACTGTAGCTCTTTAATAAAATACCTTACAGTTCCTAAGACCCTTTGGGTATCTGTATGTGACCTGTGATCCTAATCTTACACGGGAATCTTTGAAGTATGGGGCTATCAGCAAATATTTACATTAGCCCCTTAGTTTCTATTTCAAGACAAGAATGCATCTGATTGTACGAGATGGTAGTAGAGTTCTCTCGCTGCCCTGAATTTACCTCCGTCAACTAGCTTCAAATAATATTGCCGAATTTGCACAACTTGGATAGTCAACTGTCCCCGTCTTACTCGCACACGACCTTATTGTGGTCCAACCATTGTACAAATACTGTACTTTGATGTAAGTGGGGTTCTCAGAAGAAAGTATCATGAATATCTGATTTTGAGGAAAGACGAGCTTCATCTCATCTGAATATGATGGCCAATGTGACAATGCATCTTGCCATCAATAATGTACTGGGCTGTAAGTCGAGATATATGCTCAAGTGCTGGAATGGGACTTCAACACACTACCATCTGACTCAGAGACAAGTTTGCTGAATGATGTAGCTAATTGTTCCAGGAATGTTTCAATTCCCAATGTGCCGACTTCAATGCATGGACTACAAACAATTCTTTTTGCACTTTCGATAGTAGATAAGGGTTGCCACCATATTTATTACCTTCATCATGCTTTGATGTTGGAATACTGCCTTGTGCCACAGTATTTTGAGTGTCATTGTGTACATGGTTTGCCTTATTTCCATCAAAATTTCCCTTTGTGTCCTCCATCTTCGACTCTGTACTCGAACACAGAAAGGAATTGTCAGCCGCAATATTTTTAACGCTTTCTGAGGGAAGGCCCCTCAACCCATTCAGACAATCTGAATTTTTGCTCCGAAGTCCTGCAGTACTGCTGCACCAGAGGTGATGAGAAAAGCGGACCCTAAATCCGTCTGAGAATATGACATTTTGCCATTAGGTTAGATACATGTCACTCAATCTGCAGAAGTGATGGATTGATTTTCGACAATAAAAAATATTATTTAAAACACAGAACAGTGAAACTTGTGCATGACAAAATCATTAATTCTGCAATAATGTTTAAACACAGGATCGTCAGTATTTTCCACAAGCCCTTCACTTTACGCATCAATTAACGAAAAGATTGCATCAGTGAGATTAGTGCAAACCTTTTGTGCAAGATAATAGAAATATTACCTTCGCGGACATTAAATTGATAAAGGGAAGCACAGAGCGGTAGAATAAATAAAGTACTCCAAGGGAGACCCAAATTCAGAGAGCATGAGCCAATGAAGCAATAAAGTGTCTTTACGAAATAAAACGAGACATTCAGCACAGAGATAAGAAAGAAACCGCTATCAGCTAAATGGGAAGGGACTGTCAGTGATACCCTCTCCCTGGTAATTGGACTATAGGATGTGTAAAAGATGATTGACACCAGGGATCCAACAGTCCATCGAAATAAAGTATAAAGATGGGTGACCGAGAAGTGTAAGCAGGCATCTAGGGCCGGAGGTTTCCTCTAGGTGGACTAATGCTGGCTAAATAGCCTAACACCTTGCTCAAATCTTAACCTCTGAAGTGGATCAATGCTTTTACTAACCTAACACCTCCAACAGCTCAGCTCGAAAGACAACCCTGCAGAAGTGACCCCTGTCGCAGGCTGCA
Organism: Pristiophorus japonicus; assembly: GCF_044704955.1. Classification (NCBI taxonomy): domain Eukaryota; kingdom Metazoa; phylum Chordata; class Chondrichthyes; family Pristiophoridae; genus Pristiophorus; species Pristiophorus japonicus. The sequence goes on from NC_091990.1 coordinate 177,515,861, forward strand.
GGGATCCACCAATTCGAGACTAGCACTCTGTCTCGCCATGCGTTCATCCGTCTGTCTATCAGACTGTCTGGGACTTCGTTCCGCTAGTTTAACTCCGTGTAGTTCGCTCTCAACTGTCCAGTGTTGTATGTCTATTATTCCTATCTTAACTGTATGTAGTATGTGATTAGGCTTTAACACTGTAGCTCTTGAATAAAATACCTTGCAAATCCTAAGACCCTGTGGGTATCTGTATGTGACCTGTGATCCTATTCTTGCACAAGGGATCTTTGAAGTATTGGGCTTTCAGCCAATATTTACATTAGCCCCTTAGTTTATATTTCAAGGCAAGAATGCATCTGATTGGACACGAGATGGTAGTAGGCTTCTCTCGCTGCCCTGAATTTACCTCCATCAACTAGCTTCAAATAATATTGGCGAATTCGTACAACTTGGATATTGAACTGCCCCCGTCGTACCAACACACTACCTTATTGTGGTCCAATCATTGTACAAATACTGTACTTTGATGTAAGTGGGGTTCTCACAAGAAAATATCATGTATTTCTGAATTTGAGAAAAGAGGAGATTCATCGCATCTGAATATGATGCCGACCGTGACAATGCATCTTTCCATCAATAATGTACTGGGCTGCCAGTCGAGATAGATGTTCAAGTTCTGGAATGGGACTTCAACACACTACCTTCTGACTCAGAGACAAGTTTGCTGAATGATGTAGCTAATTGTTACAGGAAGTTTTCAATTAATAATAAAGCAGAGCCAGGTTTGTACCTGTGTTAGTTTACAGTATTCAGTCTATCGCGTTATTACATACATAACACACTATAACAGAACTTCCATTTTGTTCTTTCCTCTCCTACCCCTTTCCCTGCTCCACTTGCTTAAAAACCTGTTACATTTCTAACTTTTTCCAGTTCTGACAAAAGCTCATCGACCTGAAACGTTAACTCTGTTTCTATCTCCACAGATGCTGCCATACCTGCTGAGTATTTCCAGCATTTTCTGTTGTTCATTTAGATTTCCAGCGACAGCAGTATTTTGCTTTTTTATTAACAATAATTACATTGCTAAAAGGGCACTTGCACTATTAATAACCAGATTTAACTTTCTGATATGACTTTAACAGGCAATTAATGCGTAAATGCAGGAACCTCATGAAATTCATGTGGTAGTTAAGGACAGGCTGCCGTTTATGTGAACCTAACGGCAAATTGTCCAGCAACTTGTGTTGATTTGCAATATACGGGGTATCTTGTTACCCACTGAACCTGCTGGACGATTTGCTCATTATGTGTCGTTCACATGCCATTACTTTTTCAGCAAGTTCCAGCTAATTATTTCAAGCTATCTTTATCTTGGTGCCACGATTTGCAGCCAAAGGTTTTCAGCATCATGTGTGCAGGGATTTGTGTTGTGTATAAAATGCTGAAATTACCTGCTGTAACCTTCAGTCGTGTAGTTTTAGTACAAACTTTCTCAGTTGTGTCCTGTTTAACTTCAATGATTAGCTCAGCGCCATCGTCCTTGGATACATCAGGACACAGGGTAATGTCGCAGGGTATTCTGAAATTCTTTTCAGCAGTACGTTGTAATTCTGGCACCTCAGCAGTGAAGGAGTCATCTTTCGTGCAGGAATGTGATATACTTGTGAGGGGAATAGATACTTTATTTGGTCCTGACCAGCTCGCTACTGGAATTTGCCAGTGAAATAGCTTCTTTGTTTCCTGCTCCCCTTTCCTCTTCAAGGATGTAACAATGTTCACCGTCTCTCGAAGGAACAGAGTAACTTCCCACTTCAGTTGAACTTTCTCATTATGTTTGATTTTATCCGGTTTTGTGATATCACTAATTGTAGGAGGATCTACAACAGAAAGCAAAACAATGTGAAATAAACTTTATGTTCCAACTCACTCATGTACATCCTTGTTCAGAGATGATGTACAAACTGAATAGCAATGTTCCAAAATGTGTATCATTGCAGAGGATTGCGGCATTATGCATCGCCATGGAATCAAACAATTAATCTCGCCCTGAAATATAAAATTTCATTAACCTCGCTTCCAATTTCCACCCTTCCCTCACCTTCACATGGTCCATCTCCAACTCTTTCCTTCCATTCCTAGACTACTCTGTTTCTATATCTGGGGATGGGCTATTGACAAGCATTTACTATAAACCCACTGATGCCCACAGCTACTTGGATTACACTTCCTTCCACCCCGCTTGCTGTAAGGACTCCATTCCATTCTCCCAGTTTCTCCGGTTCCGTCGCATCTGTTCTGACGATGCCACCTTCCATACTGATACTTTCGATAAGTCTTCCTTTTTCCGCAACCGAAGATTCCCCTCTCCTGTGGTTCACATAGCTCCCGACCATGTCCATTCTATTTCCTGCACTTCTGCTCTCACCCCTTCCCCTCCCTTCCAGAACCAAGATTGGGTTCACCTTGTTCTCACCTTTCATCCCACCAGCCAACACATTCAATGGATCATCCTCTGTCATTTCCGCCACATCCAGCGTGATCCCACCACCAAACATCTTCCCCTCCCCTCCCCTTTCAGCATTCTGAAGGGATTGCTCCCTCCATGACACCCTGGTTCACTCCTCAATCACCCCCAAAACCCTCACCCCTTCCCTTTCCACGGCACCTTCCCATGAAAGCACAGGAGATGCAACACCTGCCCTTTTATCTCCTCCCTTCCCACTGTCGAGGCCCCCAAACACTCATAAGAACATAAGAAATAGAAACAGGAGTAGGCCATACAGCCCCTCGAGCCGGCTCCGCCATTCAATAAATCATGGCTGATCTGATCATGGACTCAGCTCCACTTCCCCGCCCGCACCCCATAACCCCTTATCGTTTAAGAAATTGTGTATTTCTGTCATAAATTTATTTGAAACAGTGATTTATTTGTGCTTCTTTCAATTTAGTAAACTGTATTCGCTGCTCATGATCTCTCTACATTGAGGAGACCAAATGCAAATTGAGTGACCAGTTTGTAGAACAGTTCCATTCAGTCCGAAAGCACGACCCCGAGTTTCCGGTTGTCTGTCACTTTCATTCTCCGCTCCACTCTCACTCTGATCTCTCTGTCCTTGGCCTCTTACATTGTTCAAATGAAGCTCAATGTAAGCTCGAGGAACAGCACCTCATCTTTCATTTAGGCACTTTAATGCCTTCTGGACTCAACATCGAGTTCTGATCGTAACCTATTTTTTTCTCTTGTTTCTGTTTTTTTCTCTCATTTCCATGACAGCTGCTGATGATTCCACTATTTTCCATACCTCGGGAGGCTCTTATCAACAAGAGCAGACATTGACGGCGAGATTCAACACCGCCTTCAGTGCGCCAGTGCAGCCTTCAGCTGCCTGAGGAAAAGAGTGCTTGAAGACCAGGCCCTCAAATCTGCCACCAAGCTCATGGTCTGCAGCGCTGTAGTAATACCCGCCCTACTTTATGGCTCAGAGACATGGGCCATGTACAGTAGGCACCTCAAATCGCGGGAGAAATACCACCAACGATGTCTCAGCAATATCCTACAAATCCCCTGGGAGGACAGACACACCAATGTTAGCGTCCTCGACAGGCAACATCCCTAGCTTTGAAGCACTGACCACACTTGATCAGCTCCGCTGGGCAGACCACATAGTTCGCATGCCAGACACAAGATCCCCAAAGCAATCGCTCTACTCGGAAGTCCTCCACAGCAAAGGAGCCAAAGATGGGCAGAGGAATCGTTACAAAGACACCCTCAAAGCCTCCCTGCTAAAGTGCAACATTCCCACTGACACCTGGGAGTCCCTGGCCAAAGACCGCCCTAAGTGGAGGAAGAGCATCCGAGAGCGCTGTGCACCTTGAGTCTCATCGCCGAGAGCATGCAGAAATCAAGCGCAGGCAGCGGAAAGAGCATCCGGAAAACCTGTCCCACCCACACTTTCCCTCGGGGACTGTGATTCTCGTATTGGACTGATCAGCCACCTAAGGACTCATTTTAAGAGGGGAAGCAAGTCTTCCTCGATTCCGAGGGACTACCTATGATAATCTAGACTCATCTTTTGTGTCTTAACTTGCCCAATTACCATCTCCTTTTGCCTTGCACCATCATCCCTTTTGTCTCTTAATCTCTCCTGCCTTCCACCCTATCACAGAACTTCCATTTTGTTCTTGCCTCCCCTCCCCCTTTCCCTGCCCCACTTGCTGACAAACCTGTTACATCTCTAACTTTTTCCAGTTCTGACAAAAGCTCATTGACCTGAAACGTTAACGCTGTTTCTTTCTCCACAGATGCTGCCTGACCTGCTGGGTATTTCCAGCATTTTCTGTTATTTCAGATTTCCAGCAACCGCAGTATTTTGCTTTTTTATTAACAATAATTACATTGTTAAAAGGGTACTTGCACTACTAATGACCGGATTTAACTTTTTGATGCGAATTTAACATGCAATTAATGTGTAAATGCAGAAACCTCATGATACTCATGGGGTAGTTAGGGCAAGATGCCGTTTATGTGAAGCTAACGGCAAATTGTCCAGCAACTTGTGTTGATTCGCAATACATGGGGCATCTCGTTATCCACTGAACCTGCTGGACAATTTGCTCATTAATAACGGTGTGTGTCGTTCACATGCCATTACTTTTTCAGCAAGTTCCAGTCAATTATTTGAAGCTATCTTTATGTTGGTGCCATGATTTCCAGCCGAAGCTTTTCACCATCATGTGTGCATGGGCTTGTGTTGTGTACAAAATGCTGAAATTACCTGCTGTAACGTTCAGTACTGCACTTTTAGTACAAATTTTCTCAGGAGCGTCATGTTTAACTTCAATGATTAGCTCTGCGCCATCATCCTTGGATACATCAGGACACAGGGTAAAGTTGCAGGGTATGCTGAAATTCCCTTCAAAGGTATGTTGTAATTTTGGCACCTCAGCAGTGAAGGAATTATCTTCCTTGCAGGAACCTGTTTCATTTGTGAGGGGAATAGATAAATTAGTTGTGTCCGACAAGCTCTCTACTGGAACTCGCCAGTGAAATAGCTTCTTTGTTTCCTGCTCCCCTTTCCTCTTCAAGGATGTAACAATGTTCACCATCTCTCGACGGAGCAGAGTGACTTCCCACTTCAGATGGATTTTCTCATTGTGTTTGATTTCATCCGGTTTCATGATATCGCTAATTGTAGGAAGATCTACAACAGAAAACAAAACAATGTGAAATAAACTTTATGTTCCAACTCACTCATGTACATCCTTGTTCAGAGATGATGTACAAACTGAATAGCAATGTTCCAAAATGTGTGTTCCAAAATTGCAGAGGATTGCAGCCTTATGCATCGTCATGGTGTCAAATTGCACAATGAATCATCTGTAAATGACAATACAGATTCTACCGTACAAAGCACATCCATGTGGTTCCACAATTAGAAACTGCCCTTTCCACAAAATAAAAAAGTTAATACCACAGAGCCCCAATTTTCTGAGACCAGCCAAATCGATGTAGTTCCCTGTGGTCTGTGGCTCAGGCACATCTGAGGCAGCATTGTGGAGGATAGGCTTCACCAAATTTAAAGAGTCAATGGCCCCGATCTTTACTGGGGAGGCATTTCCAAACAGTGAGGGGGGAGAGGGCTGCAGGGGAGGAGTAGTATTCAGATGTCCTGGTTTCCCTGATCGCTATGGAGTTTAAACAGGTTCCCCGCCTGAAATCCAGCCTGATTGACAGGTTTGGCTCCTCGTTTGATGGGGAACGCTGCAGAAGAGGCCACAGTCCTGGAGCATTTAAATTTCATGCTGCAAGTGGTAGGGATCATGAGTGGGGATGGGGTATAGAGTAGTTTAAGGAAGTCGGGGTTGATGGCGGAGGTTGGAGAGAGATTGGAGGCAGAGATTCAGTGTCAGAGAGAGATGGCAGAGTTGCGGAGAGATTGGAGGGAGAGATGGGCGGTTGGGGGACAGAATTGTGGGGGAGTCGATGATCACCAAGAGGGGAGTTTTGATCCTATTTGTGTCAGGCGGCATTGTGGAGGTTTGAGGGAGCGTTGTTTATAAGTTAGATTGTTGGGACTTGAGGAAACACTTCAGTTCCTCTTGGCCCAGGAGCAGCACTGTAAAAGGTGATGGATTTGGCTCTAATCATCTCCTTTTACCTGCCGGTTTTCCCGAGTCCCCGGAAACCCGGCCAATTATGGTTAAAAATAGAAATCCTATTAAAATGTACGCACAATCCTCCTTGAAAGGTTTCAACGACCCACCAGCCTCCCAAGAGCGGATTGGTCGCCCGCCCCTCGTCCTGCTTGTGTAAAAGCTCGGGAGTGGACGGGTTTGACGCGGGTTGGGTTCCTGGTTCAGCCTTTTAATGTTTAAACATCCCATTTGAATCAAACCCACCCATTGTTGTGGCTTAAAATTCCCTACAAAACCAAAATAAGACATGAGCCAGAATCTTTATCGAAGAGTCAGGGCAGGTGCGTGCGTGTCACACAGTGGATCACCATCCTGATGTTTTCAAAATTGTGCACACAGCGCGTTTAACTCAATCACATCAATTGAAAACGTCATGCCAGTTTCCAGACCAATTAAATGGAGTCGGTTGGATGACATCACCGATGACACACTTACAGCTCAGATATTTAAGGGTGCCTGCACACATCACAGTTGAAAGTTGTTGGAGGAGGCACACAGGTGGTTGGAAGTAGTGGTTATTGAATTATAAGAACATAAGAAATAGGAACAGGACTAGGCCATCTAGCCCCTCGAGCCTGCTCCGCCATTCAACAAGATCATGGCTGATCTGGCCGTGGACTCAGCTCCACTTACCCGCCCGCTCCCCATAACCCTTAATTCCCTTATTGGTTAAAAATCTATCGATCTGTGACTTGAATACATTTAATGATCTAGCCTCAACTGCTTCCTTGGGCCAAGAATTGCACAGATTCACAACCCTGTGGGAGAAGAAATTCCTTTTCAACTGGTTTTTAAATTGGCTTCCCCGTATTTTGAGGCTGTGCCCCCTAGTTCTAGTCTCCCCGACCAGTGGAAACAACCTCTCTGCCTCTATCTTGTCTATCCCTTTCATTATTTTAAATGTTTCTATAAGATCACCCCTCATCCTTCTGAGCTCCAACGAGTTAAGACCCAGTCTACTCAATCTATCATCATAAGGTAACCCCTTCATCTCCGGAATCAGCCAAGTGAATCGTCTCTGTACACCATCCAAAGCCAGTATATCCTTCCTTAGGTAAGGTGACCAAAACTGCACGCAGTACTCCAGGTGCAGCCTCACCAATACCCTGTACAGTTGCAGCAGGACCTCCCTGCTTTTGTACTCCATCCCTCTCGCAATGAAGGCCAAAATTCAATTCGCCTTCCTGATTACCTGCTGCACCTACAAACTAACTTTTTGGGATTCATGCACAAGTACCCCCAGGTCCCTCTGCACCACAGCATGTTGTCATTTCTCCCCATTCAAATAATATTCCCTTTTACTGTTTTTTTTTCCCCAAGGTGGATGACCTCACATTTTCCGACATTGTATTCCATCTGCCAAAGCTTAGCCCATTCGCTTAACCTATCTAAATCTCTTTGCAGCCTCTCTGTGTCCTCTACACAACCCACTTTCCCACTAATCTTTGTGTCATCTGCAAATTTTGTTACACTACACTCTGTCCCTTCTTCCAGGTCATCTATGTATATTGTGAACAGTTGTGGTCCCAGCACCGATCCCTGTGGCACACCACTAACCACCGATTTCCAACCCGAAAAGGACCATTTATCCTGACTCTCTGCTTTCTGTTAGCCAGCCAATTCTCGATCCATGCTAATACATTTCCTCTGACTCCGCGTACCTTTATCTTCTGCAGTAACCTTTTGTGTGGCACCTTATCGAATGCCTTTTGGAAATCTAAATACACCACATCCATCGGTACACTTCTATCCACCATGCTCGTTATATCCTCAAAGAATTCCAGTAAATTAGTTAAATGTGATTTCCCCTTCATGAATCCATGTTGCGCCTGCTTAATTGCACTATTCCCATCTAGATGTCCCACTATTTCTTCCTTAATGATAGCTTCAAGCATTTTCCCCACTACAGATGTTAAACTAACCGGCCTATAGTTACCTGCCTTTTGTCTGCCCCCTTTTTTAAACAGAGGCGTTACATTAGCTGCTTTCCAATCCGCTGGTACCTCCCCAGAGTCCAGAGAATTTTGGTAAATTATAACTAATGCATCTGCTATAACTTCCGCCATCTCTTAATACCCTGGAATGCATTTTATCAGGACCAGGGGACTTGTCTACCTTGAGTCCCATTAGCCTGTCCAGCACTACCCCACTAGTGATGGTGATTCTCTCAAAGTCCTCCCTTCCCACATTCCCATGACCAGCAATTTTTGGCATGGTTTTTGTGTCTTCCACTGTGAAGACCGAAGCAAAATAATTGTTTCAGGTCTCAGCCATTTCCACATTTCCCATTATTAAATCTCCCTTCTCATCTTCTAAGGGACCAACATTTACTTTAGTCACTCTTTTCCGTTTTATATATCGGTAAAAGCTTTTACTATCTGTTTTTATGTTTTGCGCAAGTTTACTTTCGTAATCTATCTTTCCTTTCTTTATTGCTTTCTTCGTCATTCTTTACTGTCGTTTAAAATGTTCCCAATCTTCTAGTTTCCCACTAACCTTGGCAACCTTATACGCATTGGTTTTTAATTTGATACTCTCCTTTATTTCCTTGGTTATCCACGGCTGGTTATCCCTTCTCTTACCGCCCTTCTTTTTCACTGGAATATATTTTTGTTGAGCGCTATGAAAGAGCTCCTTAAAAATTTTCCACTGTTCCTCAATTGTGCCACCGTTTAGTCTGTGTTCCCAGTCTACTTTAGCTAACTCTGCCCTCATCCCACTGTAGTCCACTTTGTTTAAGCATAGTACGCTCGTTTGAGACGCTACTTCCTCACCCTCAATCTATATTACAAATTCAACCAGACTGTGATCACTCATTCCGAGAGGATCTTTCACTAGGAGATCGTTTATTATTCCTGTCTCATTACACAGGACCAGATCTAAGATCGCTTGCTCCCTTGTAGGTTCTGTAACATAATGTTCTAAGAAACAATCCTGTATGCATTCTATGAATTCCTCCTCAAGGCTACCCCGTACGATTTGATTTGACCAATCGATATGTAGGTTAAAATCCCCCATGATTACTGCCATTCCTTTTTCACATGCCTCCATTATTCCCTTGATTATGGTCCGCCCCACCGTGAAGTTATTATTTGGGGGCCTATAAACTACACGCACCAGTGACTTTTTCCCGTTACTATCTCTAAATAATTATACCGAAGAGATTTGTGTGGGTGCTAGCAAGGATGCAGCCACAACGTCAGAAGTCTGTGCCCAGGTTCTCAGATGCCTCACTGGAAGTCCTGTTCCAGGGAATCAGAGCACGCTGGACGGTCCTATTCCCTGGCAGTGACAGGAAAAAAGCAGCCGGAGAAACTGAGAGCGCTGTGCTGGAGATCAATCCAGAAGTGAGTAACAGGAGTGTTGTCAGCCGCTCCTGGATTCAGTGCCGGAAAAGATTGAATGATCTCATGAGGTCAGGAAAGGTGAGTACAATGCAACATTCAACTATACCCTGATGTGCGTTTCACCCCAAACCCATCACTCTGCCTTCCCAATCCTACACCTGCACATCACTCCTCATACCAACCTACCACATGCCATTCCCTTGAAGTCACCATCTACAGATGTAGCCCATGCATTCCTTATACTAATTCCATCATACTCACTCAAAGTTCTCCTCTTTCCCTCCTTGCACAAGAGAGCAAAGACCAGGAGAGAAAGACACAGACCAGGAGAGAAAGACACAGAACAGGATGTGGCCCTCTAATTATATAAATTTGACACATGCAGAGGAGGAGGCTCTTGAAATAAGTGGAGTGACAGAGCTGCTGGTGATGGGAGATGGAGAGAGGGGACAACACAGCAACCTGATGACAGAATTAAATATTGTACATGGCATACAGCAGTGACTCATGGTGACCGATGTCAAGAGCCAGTGAAATATCATCATATGCAGAATGGTAACATTACAGTCTTACATAAGAGGTCTAATGCATGTCTTTACGCTCCCACAGGTCCATCAAGTAGTCCCCCCTCCCCACCCCACTGTCCAGCCGGAGGACGAAGATGACTCCTTAGACGGAGCTCCATGCTCTGAGGGTGCACTGTCACCAAACCAATGCACACCCAGCAGCAGCGCAGATACGCACACGTCGGTGGGTCCTGCAAGTCCCACTCTTTGCAAGGTGAGTACTGTTGTCACCTGGTGCCTCACACATCACAAGGGAGCAAGGGCAGACGCTGGATACAGGGGCAGCAGTGGAGAGTCCTCACCGGAGGGCGCAGGGCGCTCCAGCCTCTGCCCAGCAGGATGCAGTTGTGGAAGCTCAGTGGGCCATCAACAAAGAGGTTGATCTTGGAGGAGCAGCAACAAAGGCACGAGGCTCTGGCACTTTTTCCAGCCACGATGAGCATAATACGAACGTCAAGTTGCAAAAAGGCTTTCAGTTCAGTAACTCCTACAGTGCTGATATAAAACACTAAATCACTTCTGGGCAATTCATTATAGCTGTGCAAAAGCAAAATACTGCGGATGTATGAAAGGGAAATCATGCTTGACAAATCTTCTGGAATTTTTTGAGGATGTAACTAGTAGAGTGGACGAGGGAGATCCAGTGGATGTGGTGGATTTGGACTTTCAAAAGGCTTTTGACAAGGTCCCACACAAGAGATTGGTGTGCAAAATCAAAGCACATGTTATTGGGGGTAATATACTGATATGGATAGAGAACTGGTTGGCAGACAGGAAGCAGAGAGTCGGGATAAAGGGATCCTTTTCAGAATGGCAGGCAGTGACTAGTGGAGTGCCGCAGGGCTCAGTGCTCTGATCCCAGCTCTTTACAATATACATCAATGATTCGGATGAGGAATTGAGTTTAATATCTCCAAGTTTGCAGATGACACTAAACTGGGTGGCAGTGTGAGCTGTGAGGGGGATGCTAAGAGGCTGCAGGATGACTTGGATAGGTTAGGTGAGTGGGCAAATGCATGGCAGATGCAGTATAATGTGGATAAATGTGAGGTTATCCACTTTTGGGGCAAAAACACGAAGACAGAATATTATCTGAATGGCGGCAGATTAGGAAAAGGGGAGATGCAACGAGACCTGGGTGTCATGGTTCATCAGTCTTTGAAAGTTGGCATACAGGTACAGCAGGTGGTGAAAAAGGCAAATGGTATGTTGGCCTTCATAGCTAGGGGATTTGAATGTAGGAGCAGGGAGTCTTACTGCAGTTGTCCAGGGCCTTGGTGAGGCCTCGCCTGGAATATTGTGTTCAGTTTTGGTCTCCTTATCTGAGGAAGGACATTCTTGCTATTGAGGGAGTGCAGCAAAGGTCCACCAGATTGATTCCTGGGATGGCAGGACTGACATATGAGGAGAGACTGTATCAACTGTGCCTTTATACATTGGAGTTTAGAAGGATGAGAGGGGATTTCATAGAAACATATGATGGGACGGGACAGGTTAAAAGCGGGTAAAATGTTCCCGATGTTGGGAGTGTCCAGAACCAGGGGATACAGTCTTAGGATAAGTGGTAGGCCATTTAGGACTGAGATGAGGAGAAATTTCTTCACTCAGAGAGTTGTTAACCTGTGAAATTCCCTGCCGCAGAGAGTTGTTGATGCCAGTTCATTGGATATACTCAAAAGGGAGTTAGATGTGGCCCTGACTGCTAAGGGGATCAAGGGGTATGGAGTGAGAGCAGGAAAGGGGTACTGAGGGAATGATCAGCCATGATCTTATTGAATAGTAGTGCAGGCTCGAAGGGCCGAATGGCCTACTCCTGCAACTATTTTCTATGTTTCTATGCTAGAATCTGGAGTAAAAACTGAAAATGCTGGAAATCTCAGCGGGTCAGGTAGCACCTACGGAGAGGAAGCAGAGTTAATGTTTCAGGTCAATGACCCTTCGTCAGAATCGGAGAGCGTTTGAAAAGAACAGATTCTTAACAAGCACTGAAATGGGGAGGGGAAGAAAGATCAAAAGGCAAAGTCTGTGATAGGGTGGAAGACAGGAGAGATTAGAGAGACAAAATGGATGATGGGCCAGATTCAAATGGTAATGCCAGCAGGCAGAGAAATGTTTCAGAATGTTAACGTTTTAACTTCGCATTCGACTCATACCGACCCATTATGGGGGGGGGGTTAAATTTCCCGCAAACCCATAATAAAACATTGGCCGGAACTTTACCCGCGAGTCAGGGCGGGTGCGTGCGGGCCCACAGCAAGTCACCATCCCGAAAATTTTTAACAGCACGTTCTGCACTGCGCGTTTAACTATATTACATCAATTGTAACAGTCATTCGGGTTCCCCGGCCGATTAAATGGAGCGGGTCTGATGACGTCACAATGACTCTCATTCAGCTCAGATATTTAAAGGAGCCTTGCAAACATCACAGTTGAAGGTTGTTGGAGGAGGTGGCTATTGCTATACATCGAAGCGATTTGTGTGGGTGCAGGTAGGATGGAGTCACAGAGCCAGACACATCACTGGAAGTCCTGGTCCAGGGAGTCACAGCACGAAGGAAGGTTGTAGACCCTTGGCAGTGGCAGGAAAAGAGCAACCAGAGAAACCAAGAGGGCTGGGCTGGAGATCGCCCAAGAAGTGAACAGCAGGAGTGCTGTCAGCCGCTCCTCGATTCATTGGCGCAAAAGATTTCATGCTCACATGAGGTCAGGAAAGGTGAGTACAATGTCACTTTCAAATACATCCTGATGTGCGTGTCACCCCAACCCCATCACTCTGCCTTCCCCAGCCTCCTCCTGCATGTCACTCCTCACACCAACCTACCTTGCAGCTGCAAATACCATTGGGGTGTACGCACTGTTGTAATGTTGTAATAAGAGGTCCAATTCATGTCTTTATTCTCCTACAGGGCCAACAAATGTCCCCTCCTCCACTGTCCAGCCAGAAGATGAAGATGACTCCACAGAGGGAGCTCCATTCTCTGAGGGTGCACCATCACCAGACCCATGCACACCCAGCACCAGCGCAGATACGCACACGTCGGTGTGTCCTGCAAGACCGTAGAGTAGTGTTGTCACCTGGTGTCTCACAAATCACAAATGAGCAAGAGCAGACACTGGAGACAGGGACAGCAGTGGAGAGTCCTCACCGGAGGGCACAGGGTGCTCCGAGCTCTGCCCAATTGGTTGCAGATGCTGAACATCGAGGGCCGTCGACAAAGAGGTTGATCTTGGAGGAGCAGCAACAAACGCGCGAGGGTCTGGCAGTTTTTCCAGACATGATATGCGCGATACTGATGTAAAGTTGCAAAAGGGCTTTCAGTTCAATAATTCCTACAGTGCTGATATAAAACACCAAATCACTTCTGGGCAATTCATTATTGCTGTGGTTTGACACATCTGATCAATTCAAAACTTGTCACATTTCACCATAATACTGAGGGGAAATAATGGGCCTGAATTTGCTGGAGTGGCGCTGTTATTTAGACATTTTCCGGGACCATTCAGCTCACAATTTTTTGTGCCCCACATTGCTGGAAGTGAGAGTTGATAACAGTGCAGCGAGATCAACAGGGCCGTTGGATACTGAGTGAATGGGAGGACCAACAGTGTAACTCCTGAACTGAAGCATTGAGAAATAAACGGAGGAAAGATTGAAAAGAAAATTGGATGAATCAAAGGGAAGTCATGTAGAGAAAGAGAAATAGAGAGGGAAAGAGATTGGATTAAGAGAGAGAGAAAAAAGGGGAAAAAAGGAAAATTAAGAAAAAAAAATGTAAAATGTGACATTTTGCAAAAGTATTTCAGCACTGACACAAATGACTCAACAAGCCAGGGAAAGAGCACAGTCACTCAATTTCACACTCTCAACCACTGGCTCCTCGAGGTTGTCTCCACAGCCATTTGCCGTGTCCCCCACTGAAAGTCAGCAGCCTTCCACCAGCCATGCTGTCGACACTGGAGTAGCACTGTGTGACATCAGTACGACAGGCAAAGGCACACACAAGACAGTCACACACAAGACAGTCACTAAGTGAAGGCACAAGGGTGATGAGCTGATTTCTTGATGTCACGTTGGATGGATAGATGTATATAGGTAGACTGGAAAGCAATGTTTCCAAAAATGTGCATCATTGCAGAAGATTGTGGCCTGGTGTAACCGATTGGCTCGGAATTTGTGGTTGTAATGATGGCAGAACTGTCAGCGTTCGCTGTCATTAGTGTTAAAATTCCCCCCAATGTGTTTTGTATGGTGTAATCCACATTGCCATTTATAGATGATTAGTTGTGCAGTTGGACTACATAGGTCCTGATTTTGCGATCAGTAGCAAAGGGACGGCACTCGCTGATGATCTCGAAGAAAGCTGCCGGCAAAGATCTAGGGGCCTCTGGTGTCGGTTCCCCCAATTATGATGTCAGTTTCATTCTGGCGCCTTCTGTAGGATCTCTGCCGTCCAGGAACAGTGACGTAATTAAGCTGGCTGAGCAGCCAATCAGATTGAAGAATTCTCACAGACAGCAAACCAGGAAATAAAGAGCACTGATTATCATTTACATTTTAATCATTTTACATAGAGAAAAATAAAGATTGTGACATATAAATAGGATAATGTTAGAAGCTCGAGTATCATAAACAAACTTTTTAAAAATAAGATAAATTATTTTTATTATTTAAAAAAATGTATGGAACGTTTATCATGAATTGGAGGGAATGACACTCCAGAATTATTAGATTAGTTTTTCAAGGCCAGAGACATTGTTCAGCAGTAATGATGACTTAGTACACCACTAAAAACTCAGTTACACCTCATTCAACAAGGATTAACTTTTTCAATGGTTTTTACAGCGAGAATAATGCATAAAAAATTCACATCAAATCAGTGATTTCTCATGATTGCATCTGCGAAGCCCGCAACAGCGCACCCTGTGGAGGAGCAGGGTATCGCTGACAGCAACTTCCAGATTTCCCTGTTTATTTGCACATTGAGGACCCCTAAAGTTGCTATCAGTGAAGCCCCGACAATGAAATATGCCAAGAAGGACTGAGATCTCACAGTCACTTTCTTACCCACTCGTGTGAAAGGAGTTGTTCACAGTACTTGCGCTGAGAGGTGAATTTATACACGTTGGAGGTGTCATCTACACTTTCGGAGGTTTGTAGGTCTGACCTGCACTTTGGATCTCTGATCTATCAGATCAGCATGAGGGCCACTTATGCTGTGTCACTTTAGACCTCACATGAGAACCAAGATGACCAGCAGCAGCAACAGCAGCAGCAGGAGCAGCAACAGAGCAGAAACAGTACCAGCTGCACCAATAGCAGCAACAGCCTGATGCTCACAGACCTACAGCTCCACAGCAGAGAGGGGATCAGCAGAGAGATGCAGCTTGCAGGAAGCCATACCCAGCACACACAGTGTCCATGCAGAGGATAAGCTTCCCTGACATGTCAGAACACCAGTGTCTCAGGAGACGCAATGTGTCGGGTCAGGTGGAGACAGACATTTTCAGGCTGCTGGAACAAGCCCTGTTGTCAACTAAACCTGGTGGCATGCTTTACCTGTGGCTTCAAAGTCACCACTGCCCTCAACTTTGTTGCCTCTGGATCGTTCCAGGGCTCTGCCTGAGACATTTGCAGGATCTCACAGTCGGCGGCCACAAATGCAAAAGACTGGTGACGGATGTCTTCTTTGCCAGGGCCGGCAATTATGTTATCTTTTCCTGCGATAATGCAAGTCAGAATGAGCGGGCGCTCGGGTTAACAGGTCTGAGTGGTTTCCCACAGGTGCAGGGCACATATAGAAATTAAGGCACCCAGAGATCACCCAGGAATGTTCGTCAATCGCATGGCTTCCACTCCATCAATGTGCAACTGGTGTGCAACCTCAAAAAGATCTTTATGCAGGTTTGTGCAAGATTCCTGGGCAGCTGTTTTGATGCTTTCATCATGAGGTAGTCCACCCTCCCAGACATCTTCGCACCTCAAAACAGAGTTACCGGCTGGCTGCTTGGAGACAAGGGATACCAACTTAAAACATATCGCAGAAACTTGAGGAATGAGGCCCAGGAGCGATATAATGAATGCCAGATAACCACAAGATGTGTCATTGAACAAGCCATCGGCATGCTGAAGATGCGCATCAGGTGCCTGGACAGATCTGGAGGTGCCCTTCAGTACGCACCAGCCAGGGTTTCCAGAATGGTTGTGATATGCTGCGCTCTGCACAACATTGGCCACTGATATTTAATTCTATCACCAGGTCGCTGCCTCCTTAAAACACTGAAGTCCCTGTGCTGAAGGTGCTCCCACAGTACTGTTTGGGAGGGAGTTCCATGATTTTGACCCAGCGACGATGAAGGAATGGTGATATATTTCCAAGTCCGGATGGTGTGTGACTTGGAGGGGATCTTGTGCCGACTGCCCTTGTCCTTCTATGTGGTAATGTCGCTGTCAAAGAAGCCTTGGTGAGTTGTTTTTGTGCATCTTGTTTTTGTGCTGCCACAGTGCACCGGTGGTGGAGGAAGTGAATGCTTAAGGTGGTGGATGGAGTGCCAATCATGCGGGCTGCTTTGTCCTGAATGGTGTCGAGCTTCTTGAATGTTGTTGGAGCTGCAATCATCCAGGCAAGTGGAGAGTGTTCCATAACATTCCTGATTTTTGCCTTGTAGATGGTGAAAAGGAGTCAGGCGATGAGTCACTTGCTGCAGAATACCCAGCCTCTGACCTGCTGTTGTAGCCACAGTGGCTGGACCAGTTAAGTTTCTGGTCAATGGTGACCCTCAAGATGTTGATGGTGGGGGATTCGACGATGGTAATGATGTTAAAAGCGAAGGGCAAGTGGTTAGTCTCTCTCTTGTTGGAGGTGGTCATTGCCTGGCACTTGCTTGAAAATGTTACTTGTCACCTATCAGCCCAAAGCTAAAGGTTGTCCAGCTCTTGTTGCATGCGGGCACGGACTGCTTCATTATCTGTGGAGTTGCGAATGGAACTGAACACTGTTTAATCATCAGCAAACATCCCAACTTCAACCTTATGTTGGAGGGAAGGTCATTGATGAAGCAGCTAAAGATGATTGGGCCTAGGACACAGCAATGAGGAACTCCTGCAGTGATGTCCTGATGCTGAGATGATTGGCCTCCAACAACTACAACAATCTTCCTTTGTGCTCGGTATGATTCCAGCCATGTTTTCCCCCTGATTCCCATGGACCAGTTTTACACGGTCTCCTTGATTCCACATTTGGCCAAATGATGCCTTGATGTTAAGTGCAGCCACTCTCACCTCACCTCTGGAATTCAGCTCTTTTGTCCATGTTTGGACCAAGACTGTAATGAGGTCTGGTGCTGAGCGGTCCTGGTGGAACCTGAGTAAGTGCATAGACAGAGAGGGATGGTACCTGCAAGGTAAGTTGGTGTGAGGAGTCATGTGCTGGAGTAGGCTTGAGAAGGCAGAGTGAGGGGGTTAGGATGATACACATATCAGGATGTAGGTGAATGTGGCACTGTGCTCAACTTTCCTGCAGTGCTTGGGTCATTAAACCACTTTCTGCATTGAATCCAGGAGTGTGGCACTGCGCTCCTGCTGCTGACCTCCTCAGCAACCTCCAACCACGGCTTCTTTGTGTCACCTGCAGGTTTCTTCCTCCCATCAGTAGTGAAAGGTTCTCCTTCCTGGCCCTTACTGCCCCCAGCAGCACACCCAGGGTGGTGTCATTGAAGCAGGGCACAGCCTTTGCCCGTCTCCACACTGTACCAGCAGCTCTGTAACTCTCCATGCCAAATCCAAACTGTTTGGAGTTTCCCTTTAAATACTGTAGTTGAAATCGAGTCAAGTGCATCGTCATCACCCACTGACACCAATTTCATGGCAAACCCGGAAGTAAAATGATAATTCGGAGGATCAGTTAAAAAGCCACTGACAGACGCACTCTACTTACTTCAGTGTTTCCCATGTGCTATCGCTTCTGCCAGCCCCCTCCCTCTCTCCCGCCCCCTCCCCCGCCCCTTAACCTCACCCCACGCCCACCAGCACATCTGCACTTTAAAATCCAGCTCAATTTTGTACTTCAAAATCAGAAACTGCCCTTTTCACACAATAAAAAAGTTCATGACACAGAGCCTGATTTTCTAAGAAGAGTTTACAGGCCACACGCACATCTGTGCCAGAATTATGGAGGGCAGGCTTCACCAAATTTACACATTTGATGAGTCAATACCGCAATATTATAACATCAAACATGGGGAAACTCACTCTCACCCACGCTGCCCAAATGCAGTGCAGCTGATACCCTGGCGTCTGGCTGAGGTTATCTCCATCAACTCAATATTTATCAGGATTGGCATCACAACAATAGATGCCCTCAATCAGCTTGCAGTCCTTCTACACAACAGAACGTCCACACAGACATAGATCAAGAGATCTTTAAAGTATGGGCTTTCAGCAAATATTTACATTAGCCCCCAAGGGCTGGAAATTCAATGCCCTTCCCCTCCCTTGGCGGCGGGGGGCATTAACGGGGCATAAATGCCTTACCGCCCGGGTGCGTCGCTGACAACGACTCCCGCCATATTCGGGGTTTAGTGGCGGTGCTACAGCTTTGAGTCCCGATCTCCTGCACCCGGAGAGAGTGATGTCATCAGCGCATGCATGGCCTCGTTAGCGCCCCGGACCCTAAATTGAGTTTCGCCTCCTGCAGCAGCGCCGAGCGAGAACACCAGAAGCTGCAGGAGGTGTGGATCGGGCAGCCGGCAGTGACCGGAATGGTAATTAAAGGCGAGGTGACCGATGGAAATTTAAAAAAAGCTTACCTTGCTTTTCACGGTTCTGCTCCATTTTATTCGCGCCGTCCTTGCTGCGATCACTCAGCCCACCACTCAAGCAGTGTGGCAGTAAGGGAGGGAAGGGCCCCTTGGATACAGCAGCGCTGCACGGCCCAGTGTGCTGCACTGCTGAGGCATCCTCCCTGTTAGCGCTCCGAGAAAGAAGTGGAGTGCTTCATTTAGTGCTCCACTTCCTTTTGGGGCGGTAACCTGAATCTTTTGAGAATGGCGAAACTTTAGCGCCTCGGGCTAAGTTTTACTCCTCCCAACTGTTACCGCCCCCAAACGGGGCGATAATACATTTTTCCCCTTAGTTTCTGTTTCACCGCAAGGGGGTATCTCACTGGATACTAAACGGCCTCTTTCCTTTCTCCAGGACACAGAGCTTCCTGCAGATATTTCCGATGTTGCACTGATCACGAAGTATATTCAAACTGGGTGAAACTAATTCTGACCACTCTGTACTTGCTCCATCGCGCTTCACACCTGGTAATTCTGGTCATAAGCACAACCGGCATTTGTTCTCCTGCAGGTCGGGTTTCCATGAGCTGGGGGAGGGAGGGGTGGATTTTGTGCATTCAAAGCCATAGGATTTTCAGCTGATGGCATGCCTGTTGAAAGGCACTGATTTCTGGACCAAGGACTTTGTCTTTACTTGCTAAGAAACTGCTTAGTTCCAGGAAACCTTCCATTAATTGGGCTTATATGGTGTGCCAACATTTGAAACTTTGAATCTGGAGTATTAAGTTTGGAATGTCTCTCTCCCATTCAATCCATTGTGAAGTTATCTGTATGCTCACTTTTGATTATATGACTGAGTGTGTTCAAAGTGCACTGATAAGAATGGAAATCTTACAGTTCACATAACATTCTGTTAATGAAGTACCCTGTACCTCTTTTAGATTGAAAATAGCTGTTGTCAAGGAGCGGTCTGCCAGTGACATCTTCACTTTCCTTCAGTTTTTACATAGGATTACATAGGATATATGGCACAGACACACATCCAGTCTGTCCATCTTTCCCTGATCGGTATAGCCTCGCATTTCTGGTATCATCCTTGTAAATCTTTTTTGCACGCTCTCCCGTGCCTCTATATCTTTTTAATAATACGGTGATCAGAACTGTACACAGTACTCTAAATGTGGTCTAAACAAGGTTCGATACAGGTTTAGCACAACTTCCCTACTTTTCAATTGTATACTCTAGAAATAAACCCTGGTGCTTGGTTTGCTTTTTTTTATGGCTTCACTAACCTGTGTTGCAACTTTTAGTGATTTGTGAATTTGTGCTCCGAGATCTCGTTGTTCCTCTACCCCACCTAGACTCTCACCCTCCAAGTAATAAGTGATCTCCCTATTCTTACTACCAAAATGTAATACCTAACATTTATCTGTGTTGATGTACATTTGTCAATTATATGCCCATTCTGCAAGTTTATTAATGTCCTCCTGTAATTTGTTGCAGTCCTCCTCGGTATTGGCTATCCTCCCACCGCTCCCCGCAATTTAGTGTCATCCGCAAATTGTGTTTTTGATTCCAAAGTCTAAATTGTTAATATAAATTGTGAACAACAGTGGTCCCAGTACTGATCCTTGTGGAATACCACGACCCACCTTCTGCCATCTTTTATCCCATTTCTCCGCTTTTTGTCTTGAAGACAGTTCACTATCCATTCTGCTTCTTGTCCCCAGACTCCGCAATCTCTGATCTTGTTCATCAATCTATTATGGGGTACCTTATCGAAGACCTTTTGAAAATCTAGATAAATTATATCCACTGCATTGCCATTGTCTCTCTGTTACCCCTTCAAAAACTTCAATGAGGTTTGTTAAGCAAGACTTTCCCTTTTGTCCTTCAACAGCAATGCAGTCAAAATATATTAGCTAGCACATAAACTGACCTGGATTAATAGCAATTGGAATTTGAATGTGACAATTTTAAAAGTCGCATTCTAGATCCCAGGTTAAGCTCTCAATAGTATTATGTAAAACATAGATTTACCCTGAAATTATCAACTTAAATAGGAAAATTTAATTAATTATCAAATAACTAATTTCACCAGTTCTTCAATTAATGACTCAGGTCCTCATTTTGAACAAATAATTAAAAGAGGTGCAAGCTTTTGTGGTTTTTAATTTTAATGCCTTTCAAGGGCAATTAGGGAGGGACAATAAACGGTCTCCTAGTAAAAGATCTTCTCGGAATGAGAGATCACAGTATGGTTGAATTTGTAATACAGATTGAGGGTGACGAAGTTGTGTCAGAAACGAGCGTACTATGCTTAAACAAAGGGGACTACAGTGGGATGAGGGCAGAGTTGGCTAAAGTAGATTAAACGGTGGCACAATTGAGGAACAGTGGAGGACTTTTAAGGAGTTCTTTCATAGTGCGCAACAAAAATATATTCCAGTGAAAAAGAAGGGTGGTAAGAGAAGGGATAACCAGCCATGGATAACCAAGGAAATAATTGAGTATCAAATCAAAGACCAATGCGTAAAAGGTGGCCAAGGTTAGTGGGAAACTAGAAGATTGGGAAAATTTTAAACAACAGCAAAGAATGACTAAAAAAGCAATAAAGAAAGGAAAGATAGATTACGAAGGTAAACTTGTGCAAAACATAAAAACAGATAGTAAAAGCTTTTACAGATATATAAAACGGAACAGAGTGACTAAAGTAAATGTAGGACCCTTAGAAGATGAGAAGGGGGATTTAATAATGGGAAATGTGGAAATGGCTGAGACTTTAAACAATTATTTTTCTTCGGTCTTCACAGTGGAAGACACAAAAACCATGCCAAAAATTGCTGGTCATAGGAATGTGGGAAGGGAGGACCTTGAGACAATCACAATCACTAGTGGGGTAGTGCTGGACAGGCTAATGGGACTCAAGGTAGACAAGTCCCCTGGTCTTGATCAAATGCATCCCAGGGTATTAAAAGAGATGGCGGTAGTTATAGCAGATGCATTGGTTATAATCTACCAAAATTCTCTGGATTCTGGGGAGGTAACAGCGGATTGAAAAGCAACTAATGTAATGTCTCTGTTTAAAAAAGGGGGCAGACAAAAGGCAGGTAATTATAGGCCGGTTAGTTTAACATCTGTAGTGGGGAAAATGCTTGAAACTATCATTAAGGAAGAAATAGCGGGACATCTAGATAGGAATAGTGCAATCAAGCAGACGCAGCATGGATTCATGAAGGGGAAATCATGTTTAACTAATTTACTGGAATTCTTTGAGGATATAACGAGCATGGTGGATAGAGGTGTACTGATGGATGTGGTGTATTTAGATTTCCAAAAGGCATTCGATAAGGTGCCACACAAAAGATACTGCAGAAGATAAAGGTACGCGGAGTCAGAGGAAATGTATTAGCATGGATCGAGAATTGGCTGGCGAACAGAAAGCAGAGGGTCGGGATAAATGGGTCCTTTTTGGGTTGGAAATCGGTGGTTAGTGGTGTGCCACAGGGATCGGTGCTGGGACCACAACTGTTTACAATATACATAGATGACCTGGAAGAGGGGACAGAGTGTAGTGTAACAAAATTTGCAGATGACACAAAGATTAGTGGGAAAGCGGGTTGTGTAGAGGACACAGAGAGGCTGCAAAGAGATTTAGATAGGTTAAGCGAATGGGCTAAGGTTTGGCAGATGGAATACAATGTCGGAAAATGTGAGGTCATCCACCTTGGGAAAAAAAACAGTAAAAGGGAATATTATTTGAATGGGGAGAAATTACAACATGCTGAGGTGCAGAGGGACCTGGAGGTCCTTGTGCATGAATCCCAAAAAGTTAGTTTGTACGTGCAGCAGGTAATCAGGAAGGCGAATGGAATGTTGGCCTTCATTGCGAGAGGGATGGAGTACAAAAGCAGGGAGGTCCTGCTGCAACTGTATAGGGTATTGGTGAGGCAGCACCTGGAGTACTGCGTGCAGTTTTGGTCGCCTTACTTAAGGAGGGATATACTGGTTTTGGATGGTGTACAGAGACGATTCACTAGGCTGATTCCGGAGATGAGGGGGTTACCTTATGATGATAGATTGAGTAGACTGGGCCTTTACTCATTGGAGTTCAGAAGGATGAGGGGTGATCTTATAGAAACATTTAAAATAATGAAAGGGATAGACAAGATAGAGGCGGAGAGGTTGTTTCCACTGGTCGGGGAGACTAGAACGATGGGGCACAGCCTCAAAATACGGGGAGCCAATTTAAAACCGAGTTGAGAAGAAATTTCTTCTCCCAGAGGGTTGTGAATCTGTGGAATTCTCTGCCCAAGGAAGCAACTGAGGCTAGCTCATTGAATGTATTCAAGTCACAGATAGATAGATTTTTAACCAATAAGGGAATTAAGGGTTATGGGGAGCGGGCGGGTAAGTGGAGCTGAGTCCACGGCCAGATCAGCCATGTTCTTATTGAATGGCGGAGCAGGCTCGAGGGGCTAGATGGCCTAGTCCTGTTCCTAATTCTTATGTTCTTATGTTCTTATGTTCAATAAATGCTGGTCTTGCCAGCGATGTCACATCCCAGGAGTGAAATTTTTAAAAATCACATTTTTACACTCCGCCTTTAATGATGTCCATGAGAATGATAAGGAAAATGATTTCTTGAAATGTAAGCAAGCTACATATTATAGACTCTACAAATAAAATACCATCCACATCTGCCAAGTGAAGTCAAGGATTCCTGTTTCCAGCTGACAGACCCAACTTTAACAACAACCCATAATCGTTAATCACCATTTTAACTGACATCTTGTAAGAGCCAAACTTGGTCAATAACTTGCCTTCAATTACAAGAGCTTCAACATTAGCTAACAGTCACTTCTCAGGGACTTTATCATAATATATAAATTGTGGTCGAAACACAGGATTGGTTAAAGTCTGGAAATTATTACAAAAACAAAAATCAAGCTTAGTGTTAAAACACAAATAGTGTATAGGAATACACAAGATAAGAACCATTGCATCCGGTTCCATTCTTATTACAGCCAGTGGTGGGATTCCACCTTACTGGGATGGGAACTTCCACATTGCCTCTTTTCCTTCTTGTATTACACTGACATTGACTGTGTATGGAAGCACCAAATTGGAGTCAATTTAGACCATATTAAATTTGGATACACTAGTCTCTTTGAATTTGGAGAATGAAAAATTCCCCCTTCAGATCTAAAGCCTATATTGACCTGAAGGATGAACGACTTAAGATCTAGATGGAAAAGTGAAAAATATTGTGTGATACCAATGTCTCATGGCTTACCTGCTTCCGTTTTTGCTACTCCTTGTTCAGCAAATGTCTTTTTTCCATGGCAAGTTGATGCACTTTTTATTAATGCTTGACATTCTACATCACGTAGATTGTTGCCTAGAAAGAACGATATGCTTTGATATAGCACCTTTCACAACCACCGGATGTCCCAAAGCATTTTACAGCCAATGAAGTACTCTTTTCAAGTGTAGCCACTGTTGTAATGTTGAAAACCCGGCAGCCAATTTGCGCACAGCAAGCTCCCACACACAGAAATGTGATAATAACCAGATAATCTGTTTAGTGATGTTGGTTGAGGGATAAATGTTGGCCAGGACACTGGAGATAACTCCCTCCCCTGCTCTTCTTCGAAATTGTGCCATAATATATTTTACGTCCACCTGAGAGAGCACCTAAGCTTAACATCTCAACTGAAAGACAACTCTGACAATTCTGCACTCTCTCAGTACTGCACTGGAGTGTCAGTTTAGATTTTTGTGCTTCAGTCTCTGTAGTGAGACTAGAATAGAATGTCAATGTCAAGAGTTCAAGAAATTAAACATTTTATAATTGAATTAAGAATTAACCATTACCTTACATCATCGATATATTATTAAAATTGGTATGTCCTGGCATCTTTCTATTCCAAAGACCTTTGTCAACAGTACCTATGAGGTTTGCATTGTTAATTGTGTCCACATCATTCTTTAATCATTCACTGCCGGCAAGGCCAGCATTTATTGCACAACCCTAATTGCCCTCGAGAAGGTGATGGTGAGCTGCCTTCTTGAATATACTGAATTACTTTCTGGGTCATTTCAGAGGGCAGTTTAGAGTCAACAATATTGCCCTGGGTCTGGAGTTATATATAGCCCAGACCGGGTAAGGGTGACAGATTTCCTTCCCTAAAATACATGATTGAACCAGATGCATTTTTACGACAATCCAGTAGTTTCATAGTGATCATTACTAATATTAGCTTTTTGTTCCAGATTTATTTATTTGAATTTAAATTCCCCAGTTGTCATGGTGTGATTTGAACTCATGTCTCTAAATCCTGCATAATGGATTGAAGCTCGTGGTTTTATCCTCCAGGTCTTCAGTGAAGCGAATTAATTTCAGCCAAATAGCTTTGGTGGTGTCGCACTTGTATTCTGCTAACTGCTTTTCCAGGTTCAAGCTACATATTAAAGACTCTACATATGAAATACCGTCCATATCTGCCAGTGAAGTCAAGGCTTCCCGTTTCCAGCTGACAGACCCAACTTTAACACCGGCCCATAATAGTTAATCACCATTTTAACTGATATCTTGTAAGAGCCAATTCAATTAAAATTGTCTCACTTTTTTCACTGCCCAAGTGTAATGAACCAGAAGCTAAGTGCTGATTGTGAATCTTCAAATACAAAATGACCTGATCAATATTAATAATTACTTCAAAACAATTCAGATATATTTTCTCTGTTTTACTTGTGTTGAATTTGCAGAATATTAGCTGAAAATAAAGTGTTATTGTTTAAAACAACAAAGTTCGCAGCAGAAACACAAGAGTTGGGTAGATAACAATCAGAGTAATTTCTACAAACCAGAAAAGAGGCTTGTGATGAAAGGATTACTAGGACTGCAATGTCACCAATAATTAACATAATGAGGCCAGTTAATGTTCGTCAAAATAATTGTTAGAGACAAAAGCTATCCACAAATTGTCCCACACCTTACGTGTAGAAATGTTTCCCAACTTCACTCCTGAAAGGCTTGACTCTAATTTTTAGACTATGTCCCCACGATCTAGACTCCCCTACCAGTAGAAATAGTTTTACTATTAAAGTTTATACATCATTTTTAAAAATAGTTCACAGATCTATCCTATTGGACTCCAGGTATAATTCTAATAAATCTACGCTGCACACCATCAAAGTTCAATGTATAATTTCTAATGTGTGGTGCCCAGAACTGCTCACAGTACTCCAGGGCTCTGTATAGCTGTGGCATAACTTCTAACCCTTTGTATTCTAGTCTTCCCGATATAAAGGCCAGCATTCCATTACACTTTTTGATTATTTTCTGTCCCTGTCCATGACATTTTAATGATCTATGTACATGGACACCCAAGTCACTTTGGACCTCCACGGTTTATGGCTTTTCAGTATTTAGAAAGTAATCTGATCTATCCTTTTTAGGTCCAAAGTGGATGACTACACATTTGCCTACATTGAAATCCATTTGCCACATTTTTGCAAATTCGCTTAATCTATTAATAACTCTTTATAATTTTATGCTGCTATCTACAGTGCTTTTAATGTCACCTATCTTTGTGTCATCAGCAAACTTGTATATGTGGCTTTCTATCCCATCATCTAAGTCGTTAATAAATATGGTGAATAGTTGACGTCGTATCCTGTACATTATCCCTACTCATATCCTGTCCATTATCCCTACTCTCTGTCTCATGCCGCTTACCAATTTCCTAACCAGGTCAATAATTTGCATTCAATTCCAAGAGCTTCAACTTTAGCGAACAGTCGCTTCTAAGGGACTGTATCATAATATATAAATTTTGGCCGAAATAAGGGATTGGTCAAAACGGGATATTATTACAAAAACAAAAATTCGAGATTAGAATTGAAACACAAATAGTGTATAGGAACACACAAAATAAGAACCATTGCATCCGGTTCCATTCTTATTGCAGCCAGTGGTGGGATTCCACCTCACTGAGATGGGAACTTCCAGGTTGCCTCTTTTTCTTCTTGTATTACATTGACATTGACTGTGAGTGGAAGCACCAAATTGGAGTCAATTTAGACCATATTAAATTTGGATACACTAGTCTCTTTGAATTTGGAGAATGAAAACTTCCCCCTTCGGATCTAAAGCCTACGTTGACCTGAAGGACGGACGACTGAAGATCTCGAATGAAAAGTGAAAAGTATTGTGTGATACCAATGGCTAATGGCTTACCTGCTTCCGTTTCTGGTGCTCCTTGTTCAGCAAATGACTTTTTTCCATGGCCAGGTAGTTCACTCTTCATTAATAGTTGACTTTCTTCACCACCTAGATTGTCACCGAGGAAGAAAGACTTGCATTTATATAATGCTTTTCACAACCACCGGATGTCCCAAAGCACTTTACAGACAATGAAGTACTCTTTTGAAGTGTAGTCACTGTTTTAATGTTGAAAATGTGGCAGCCAATTTGCGCACAAACAGCAATGTGATAATAAACAGATAATCTGTTTTAGTGATGTTGGTTGAAGGGATAAATATGGGGCAGGACACCGGGGATAACTCCCTTGCTCTTCTTCGAAGTAGTGCTGGGATCTTTTTCGTTCACCTGAGAGAGCACTTAAGCTTAATGTCTCAACTGAAAGCCAACTCAGAAAATATCACGGACAGGGACTCCCTTAGTACTGCATTGGAATGTCAGCCTACATTTTTGTGCTTCAGTCTCTGGAGTGAGACTAGAATAGAATGTCAACATCAAGAGTTCAAGAAATTAAATATTTTATAATTGAATGAAGAATTAACCATTACCTTACATAATCGATATATTATTAAAATTGGTATGTCCTGGCATCTTTCTATTCCAAAGACGTTTGTCAACAGTACCGATGAGGTTTGCATTGTTAATTGTATCCACATCATTTTTTACTCATTCACCGCAGGCAAGGCCAGCATTTATTGTACAACGCCAATTGCCCTTGAGAAGGTGATGGTGAGCTGCCTTCTTGAATACAATAAATGGCTTGCTGGGTCATTTCAGAGGGCAGCTTAGAGTCAACAACATTGCTCTGGGTCTGGAGTCACATGTAGCCCAGACCGGGTAAGGGTGACAGATTTCCTTTCTTAAAGTACATGATTGAAGCAGTCGGATTTTTATGACAATCCAGTAGTTTAATGATCATATTACTGATATCAGCTTTTTGTTCCAGATTTATTTAATTGAATTTAAATTCCCCAGTTGTCGTGGTGGGATTTGAACTCATGTCTCTGGATCCTCTATAATGGATTGAAGCTCGTGGTCTCATCCTCAACATCTTCAGTGAAGCGAACTAACTTCAGCCTAATAGCTTTGTTGGTGTCACACTTATATTCTGCTAACTGCTTTTCTGAACTGCATGTTCAAGCTAAATATTAAAGACTCTACATATGAAATACCGTCCACATCTGCCAAGTGAAGTCAAGGCTTTCCGTTTCCAGCTGACAGACCCAACTTTAACACCAACCCATAAAAGTTAATCACCATTTTAACTGATATCTTGTTAGAGCCAAATCAATTAAAAATGTCTCACTTATTTCACTGCCCAAGTGTAATGAACCAGAAGCAAAGTGCTGATTGTGAATCTTCAAATACAAAACTACCTAACTAATATTAATAATTACTTCCCAACAATTCAGTTATGTTTACTCTGATTTACTTGCATTAAATTTACAGAATATTAGCTGAAAATTAAGTGTTATTGTTTAAAACAACAAAGTTAGCAGCAGAAACAGAAGAGTTGGGTAGATAACAATTAAAGTAATTTCTACAACCCAGAATAGAGACTTGTGATGAAAAGATTACGAGGACTGCAATGACACCAATAATTATCATAATGAGGCCAGTTAATGTTTGTCAAAATAATTGTTAGCGACAAAAGCAATCCACAAATTGTCCCACACTTTACGTGTAGAAATGTTTCCCAACTTCACTCCTGAAAGGCTTGACTCTAATTTTTAGACCATGCCCCCACAACCCAGACTCCTCTACCAGTAGAAATAGTTTTACTATTAGAGTTTATAGATACTTTTTTTAAAAAGTTCATAGATCTATCCTGGGTGTTCCCCTTAATATCTTGAAAATTTCAATCAAGTCATCCTTAAACTTATAAATTCCAGGGAATACAACCCTAGTTTGTGTAATCTTTCCTCATAATTTCACACTTGGACTCCAGGTATCATTCCGGTAAATCTATGCTGCACTCCCTCAAAGGCCAATATATAATTTCTAAGGTGTGGTGCCCAAAACTGTTGACTGTACTCCAGGTGTGGTCTAACCAGGGCATTGTATAGCTGCAGCATAATTTCTACCCCCTTGTATTCTAGTCTTCTAGATATAAAGGCCAGCATTCCATTACACTTTTGGATTATTTTCTGTCCCTGTCCGTGATATTTTAATGATCTGTGTACATGGACACCCAAGTCACTTTGGACCTGCACTGTTGATAGCTTTTCAGTATTTAGAAATGCAACATTTTTGCACATTCGCTTAATCTATTAATAACTCTTTGTAATTTTATGCTACCATCTACACTGCTTACAATGCTACCTATCTTTGTGTCATCAGCAAACTTGGATATGTGGCTTTCGATCCTATCATCTAAGTCGTTAATAAATATGGTGAATAGTTGAGCGCCCAAAACAAATCCTTCCAGGACACCACTAATCATATCCTGTCCATTATCCCTACTCTTTGTCTCCTGCCGCTTAGCCAATTTCCTAACCAGGTCAACAATTTTCATTCAATTCCAAGAGCTTCAACTTTAGCTATCATTCTCTTCTCAGGGACTGATAAATATATAAATTGTGGTCGAAATAAGGGATTGGTCAAAAACAGGACATTATTACAAAAACAAAAATCAAGATTAGAAATGATACACAAATAGTGTATAGGAACACACAAAATAAGAACTATTGCATCCGGTTCCACTCTTATTGCAGCCAGTGGTAAGGTTCCACCTTACTGAGATGGGAACTTCCACATTGCCTCTTTTCCTTCTTGTATTACGCTGACATTGACTGTGTTTAGGAGCACCAAATTGGAGTCAATTTAGACCATATGAAATTTGGATACATTAGCCTCTTTGAATTTGGAGAATGAAAAATTACCCCTTCAGATCTAAAGCCTACGTTGACCTGAAGGATGTACGATTTAAGATCTAGATGGAAAAGTGAAAAATATTGTGTGATACCAATGGCTAATGGCTTACCTGCTTCGGTTTCTGGAACTCCTTGTTCACCAAATGACTTTTTTCCATGGCCAAGTGATTCACTCTTCGTTAATGCTTGACTTTCTTCATCACCTAGATTGTTGCCGAAAAAGAAAGACTTGATTTTATATAATGCCTTTCACAACCACCTGATGTCCCAAAGCGCTTTACAGCCAATGAAGTACTCTTTTCAAGTGTAGCCACTGTTGTAATGTTTAAAACGCGGCAGCCAATTTGAGCACAGCAAGCTCCCACACACAGCAATGTGATAATAACCAGATAATTTGTTTTAGTGATGTTGATTGAGGGATAAATATTGGCCAGGACACCGGGGATAACTCCCCTGCTCTTCTTCGAAATAGTCCAATGGGATCTTTTACGTCCACCTGAGAGAGCACCTAAGCTTAACGTCTCAACTGAAAGACAACTCGGACAATTCCGCACTCCCTCAGTACTGCACTGAAATATCAGCCTAAATTTTTGTGCTTAAGTCTCTGGAGTGAGACTACAATAAAATGTCAATGTCAAGAATTAAAGAAATTAAACAT
This sequence comes from Pristiophorus japonicus, assembly GCF_044704955.1. Lineage (NCBI taxonomy): Eukaryota > Metazoa > Chordata > Chondrichthyes > Pristiophoridae > Pristiophorus > Pristiophorus japonicus. The sequence goes on from NC_091990.1 coordinate 177,546,532, forward strand.
TTTATAATTGAATGAAGAATTAACCATTTCCTTACATAATCGTTATATTATGAAAATTGGTATGTCCTGGCATCTTTCTATTCAGAAAACCTTTGTCAACAGTACCTATGAGGTTTACATTGTTAATTGTGTCCACATCATTCTTTAATCATTCACTGCCGGCAAGGCCAGCATTTATTGCACAACCCTAATTGCCCTTGAGAAGGTGATGGTGAGCTGCCTTCTTGAATACACTGAGTGGCTTGCTGGGTCATTTCAGAGGGCAGTTTAGAGTCAACCACATTGCTATGGGTCTGGAGTCACATATAGCCCAGACCGGGTAAGGGTGACAGATTTCCTTCCCTAAAGTACATGAGTGAACCAGATGGATTTTTATGATAATCCAGTAGTTTCATGGTCATCATTACCGACACTAGCTTTTTGTTCCAGATTTATTTAATTGATTTTAAATTCCCCAGTTGCGGTGGTGGGATTTGAACTCGTGTCTCTGGATCATTAGCCCAGATCTCTGGATTACCAGTCCAGTGACATAAATACTATGCTACCGTAGCCACTCTGGTGGTGCAGTAATGTTTTTAATAAGATTTTCACTTAATATGACAGCCTGTGATGCTCGAAATCTAAGACATGCTTCCAGTCCACATATAGTTGCAGGTGTTGGCCATGGATGGGGTCAGTTTTGAGTGCCGAGGACTGGCGTTAATGGGGTGATAATGGCCTCACAATATGGTTGGTAGCCTAACCGTCTCAATGAAGATGTGGCAAGCTCCATTTTAAAAAGGGCCTTAGAGCGTGTGTTCAAAGCTTTTGACTGATTCAGGTGATAGGCCCCTTCTAATATGGAAATTGAGGTCCTATGACATGAAATCGCGATTTTAGTTAGGGGACGTTCAGATCCATGAGTGTTGGAAGAGAAGAGGTTTAAAGGTAAGTATTCAGCAGTAACACAAATGGCTCAGCAAGCCAGGGAAGGGCACCCAGGGCCTTACATGCAAAACTCCAGCTTTATGCAGGGGGTCAACACTGCAGGAGAGGTCCTCTACCCACCGGGGCCAGGAGGCCTCCTGAAAGAACAATGTGGGACCACATCATTGAGGCCGTCACTGCCAGCAGTATCACCCCTAGTACCTGGTTCCAGTTCCCAAAATACTCTCATGACCTCAGACCCCTGGTCAAGATCAGAAAATGCATCTTCAAAAGCCTCCTATGATATCCTCCTTCTGGCATGCACCTCTTGCTTTCCAACCCTCCCCTCACCACAGCTCCACCCTTGTGCCTTCCTCATTTTACACACCCAAGGAATGTAGCCTGCCCAGTCAGTGGTTGACCAAAAAGAGGGAGAGGAGGGAGATGAAGAAGAAGAAGAAGATTGATCTGACATTCCCAGCCACTAGCTCCTCAAGGTCAACCAGCAAGGCCATTTTCAGTGTCCCCCATTGAAAGTCAGCAGCCTTCCACCAGCCATACTGCACCCACTGGGATCGCACTATGTGACATCACTCGGATAGGCAAAGACAATCACTATGAGAATGCATAAGGGTGATTAGTTGATTTCTTGATGTCATATTGGATGGATAGATGTATAGAGTTGGATGGGAAAGTTTGCTTTTTGGTGGATTTTATTTCAAATTGAGGCCAAGAGGATGCTGTGATGGTCAGTAACAGAGGGAAGATTAGGTGTGGGACTATTGTTGAATGGGGAATTGGGGATGTGTTCACTGGTACCCTAGATGTATGATTCCATCTTGGATATCCTGACCAGAAAGGGGCTGTCTGGATTTCATCCTTCCTCCTTCTTTGTCCTCTTCTGCATCCTCCTCTTCGGCTTCCTCCTCTTCTGTGTCTTCCTCTTCCCTCATCGAGCGGATGCTGTAAATTTGAAATGACAGCATAAAATGCTGGAAATGCTCAGCAGGTCAGGCAGCATCTCGAACTGAGACATGTATGCTGCTTCTCTTTCCACAGATGTTGCCTGACCTGTTGAATATTTGCAGTATTTTCTGTCTTCACAGAGGCTTTCCTTTACCATCAGATGCTTTGCAAGTATCCAGCAGAATTCTCTACACACTTAAAAAAATCTTTTAACATCTATTACCGCAAGCCGCTACTTCAATAAAAAATTTTAAAAACAGTCCTAAAGTTTAAATGCAAACTTACCTGAAAGATGTGCATGTCCCGCTAAGTGGTGCTGACAGCTCCTCTGTCAGTCTGTTTGCACGCTGGGTTCCCCTGGTGTGGTTATGGCCCAGCACTGAACTCAGTACTGGGGTCGAAGTTGCCCGTGGTGATGTCACCAAATTGCCATTTTTGGCCATTAACACGCCCCTGAATATTTAGCCGTATGCTTCTCCCAGTCTATATTAGGGCAACTTAGGTCTCCTAATATTAATACTCTATTTTTGTTTGACATTTGTTGGCAAATGCCTTTGACATTTGCCAACAAAATTTCTACTCTATCTCCTTCTCACTGTTTGGAGTTCTATAAAAAAACTCCCAGCAATGTGACAGCTCCCGTCTGTTCCTTAACATACACCACTTTGGGTACTGTTGAGGGCAATGACTCATCAGGGGAGGGCAGCAGCAGCCAAGTCCATGGCACCGTGGGTAGCTCTGCTGCACAGGAGGGCAGGAAAGAGAGTGGGAGAGCGATAGTGATAGGGGATTCAATTGTAAGGGGAATAGATAGACGTTTCTGCGGCCGCAACCGAGACTCCAGGATGGTATGTTGCCTCCCTGGTGCAAGGGTCAAGGATGTCTCGGAGCTGGTGCAGGACATTCTAAAAAGGGAGGGTGAACAGCCAGTTGTCGTGGTACATATAGGTACCAATGATATCGGTAAAAAACAGGATGAGGTTCTATGAGACGAATTTAGGGAGCTAGGATTTAAATTAAAAAGTAGGTCCTTAAAAGTATGAATCTCAGGATTGCTACCAGTGCCACATGCTAGTCAGAATAGGAATCGCAGGATAGCTCAGATGAATACGTGGCTTGAGCAGCGGTGCAGCAGGGAGTAATTCAAATTCCTGGGGCATTGGAACCGGTTCGGGGGGAGGTGGGACCAGTACAAACCGGACGGTCTGCACCTGGGCAGGACCGGAACCAATGTCCTAGGGGGAGTGTATGCTAGTTCTGTTTGGGAGGAGTTAAACTAATATGGCAGGGGGATGGGAACCTATGCAGGGAGACAGAAGGAAATAAAATGGAGACAGAAGCAAAAGATAGAAAGGAGAATAGTAAAAGTGGAGGGCAGAGAAACGCAAGGCAAAAAACAAAAAGGGCTACTTTACAGCAAAATTATAAAGGGTCAAAGTGTGTTGAAAAGACAAGCCTGAAGGCTCTGTGCCTCAAGGCGAGGAGTATTCGGAATAAGGTGCACGATAGCAGTTAACGGATATGATGTGATGGCCATCACAGAGACATGGCTCCAGGGTGACCAAGGCTGGGAACTCAACATCCAAGGGTATTCAGCATTTAGGAAGGATAGACAAACAGGAAAAGGAGGTGGGGTGGCGTTGCTGGTTAAAGAGGAAATTAATGCAATTGTAAGGAAGGACATTAGCTTGGATGATGTGGAGTCAGTATGGGTGGAGCTACGGAATACCAAAGGCAGAAAACGCTAGTGGGAGTTGTGTACAGGCCACCAAATAGTAGTAGCGAGGTTGGGGACAGCATCAAACAAGAAATAAGGGATGTGTGCCATAAAGGTACAGCAGTAATCATGGGCGACTTTAATCTACATATTGATTGGGCTAACCTAACTGGCAGCAATGCGGTGGAGGAGGATTTCCTGGAGTGTATTGGGGATGGTTTCCTAGACCAATATGTCGAGGAACCAACCAGAGAGCTGGCCATCCTAAACTGGGTGATGTGTAATGAGAAGGGACTAATTAGCAATCTTGTTGTGCGAGGCCCCTTGGGGAAGAGTGATCATAATATGGTAGAATTCTTTATTAAGATGGATAGTGACAAAGTTAATCAGAAACTAGGGTCCTGAACTTAAGGAAAGGTAACTTAAGTTCAGGCGCGAATTGGCTAGATTAGACTGGCAAATGAAACTTAAAGGGTTGACGTTGGATAGGCAATGGCAACCTTTAAAGATCACATGGATCAACTTCAGCAATTGTACATCCCTGTCTGGAGTAAAAATAAAACAGGGAAGGTGGCTCAACCGCGGCTAACAAGGGAAATTAAGGATAGTGTTAAATCCAAGAAAGAGGCATACAAATTAGCCAGAAAAAGCAGCAAACCGGAGGACTGGGAGAAATTTAGAATTCAGCAGAGGAGGATAAGGGTTTAATTAAGAGGGGGAAAATAGAGTACGAGAGGAAGCTGGCTGGAAACATAAAAACTGACTGCAAAAGCTTCTATAGATATGTGAAGAGAAAAAGATTAGTGAAGACAAATGTAGGTCCCTTGTAGTCGGATTAGGGTGAATTTATAACGGAGAACAAAGAAATGGCAGACCAATTGAATAAGTACGTCGGTTCTGTCTTAACAAATGAAGACACAAATAACCTTGCGGATGTACTAGGGGACCGAGGGTCCAGTGAGAAGGAGGAACTGAAGGATATCCTTATTAGGCGGGAAATTGTGTTAGGGAAATTGACGGGATTGAAGGCCGATAAATCCTCAGGGCCTGATAATCTCCATCCCAGAGTACTTAAGGAAGTGGCCCTAGAAATAGTGGATGCATTGGTGATAATTTTCCAACAGTCTATCGACACTGGATCAGATCCTATGGACTGGAGGGTTGCTAATGTAACACCACTTTTTAAAAAAGGAGGGAGAGAGAAAACGGGTAATTATAGTCCAGTTAGCCTGACATCAGTAGTGGGGAAAATGTTGGAATCAATCATTAAGTATGAAATAGCAGCGCATTTGGAAAGCAGTGCCAGGATTGGTCCAAGTCAGCATGGATTTGTGAGAGGGAAATCATGCTTGACAAATCTTCTGGAATTTTTTGACGATGTAACTTGTGTGGACAAAGGAGAACCAGTGGATGTGGTGTATTTGGACTTTCAAAAGGCTTTTGACAAGGTCCCACACAAGAGATTGGTGTGCAAAATCAAAGCACATGGGGGTAATGTACTGACGTGGATAGAGAACTTGTTGGCAGACAGCAAGCAGAGAGTCAGGATAAATGGATCCTTTTCAGAACGGCAGGCAGTGACTAGTGGAATGCCGCAGGGCTCAGTGCTGGGACCCCAGCTCGTTACAATATATATCAATTGATTTAGATGATGGAATTGAGTGTAATATCTCCAAGTTTGCAGATGACACTAAACTGGGTGGCGGTGTGAGCTGTGAGGCGGACGCTAAGAGGCTGCAGGGTGACTTGGACAGGTTAGGTGAGTGGGCAAATACATGGCAGATGCAGTATAATGTGGATAAATGTGAGGTTATCCACTTTGGGGGCAAAAACACGAAGGCAGAATAATATCTGAATGGTGGCAGATTAGGAAAAGGGGAGGTGCAGCGAGACCTGGGTGTCATGGTTCATCAGTCATTGAAAGTTGGCATGCAGGTACAGCAGGCGGTGAAGAAGGCAAATGGTATGTTGGCCTTCCTATCAAGGGAATTTGAGTATAGGAGCAGGGAAGTCTTATTGCAGTTGTATAGGGCTTTGGTGAGGCCCCACCTGGAATATTGTGTTCCGTTTCGGTTTCCTAATCTGAGGAAGGACATTCTTGCTATTGAGGGAGTGCAGTGAAGGTTCACCAGATTGATTCCAGGGATGGCAGGACTGACATATGAGGAGAGACTGGATCAATTGGGCCTTTATACACTGGAGTTTAGAAGGATGAGAGGGGATCTCATAGAAACATATAAGATTCTGACGGGACTGGACAGGTTAGATGCGGGAAGAATGTTCCCGATGTTGGGTAAGTCCAGAACCAGGGGACACAGTCTTAGGATAAGGGGCAGGCCATTTAGGACTGAGATGAGGAGAAGCTTCTTCACTCAGAGAGTTGTTAACCCGTGGAGTTCCCTACTGCAGAGAGTTGTTGATGCCAGTTCATTGGATGTATTCAAGAGGGAGTTAGATATGGCCCTTACGGCTAAAGGGATCAAGGGGTATGGAGAGAAAGCAGGAAAGGGGTACTGAAGGAATGATCAGCCATGATCTTATTGAATGATGGTGCAGGCTCGAAGGGCCAAATGGCCCACTCCTGCACCTATTTTCTATGTTTTCTGTGTCGATGTTTTTCGATAAGCCAAATCGATTCAGTCCGAGAACCATCTAGTACATGCTTTCTATTTAGAAATTTAACATCATCCTTCATCAATACTCTCATGCCCCCTCTTCTTTTTCCTTCTCTATCATTCCGGAATACTTGGTACCCTGGAATATTAAGAACCCATTCATCAGAACATAAAAAATATGAGCAGGATTAGGCCATTTGGCCATTGAGCCTGCTAGGCCATTCAATAAGATCACGGCTGATCTGATCATTCCTGGCCTTGTTTGAGCCATGTCTCGGTTAATGCAACCATGTCATAATTCCATGTGGCAACTTGTGCCTGAAGCTCACCAACCTTTGTAATTACACTACATACATTTATGTGGCTACAATTTAGAAATAAATCTCCTTCGTCATTTTTGATATTTTCCTTAATCGTGTCCCTGCAATTTTTGGGATATTTCTCATTTTATTACTGTTTATATCGCTCTGTCCTCTGTTCTCATTGGTATTCCTTTCTGCTATTTTCTGGTCCCCTCCCCCTACCAAATTAGTTAACCCCCACCAACAGTACAAGTTAATCTCCCACCAAGAACATGGCCAAAACTCTGTTTAGGTGCAACCCGTCTCTTTTGTACAGCTGTCCGTCCCACAGAACCAGTCCCAATGTCCCTAGAACCTGAAACCCTCCCTCCTGCACCACTTCTCCAGCCAGGTTTTTACCTGCACTATATTCTTCTTTCTAGACTCACTAGCACGTGGCACTGGCAGTAATCCTGATTTAAATATATTATATATAATATATAACATTTTATTTTTCCCTTCAGATAATAAATAAAACTTGAAGTTCCACTTCAGTAGTTCTATTGCCTTGCATCTGTTGTCTCCTATCCCCTTCTTCACTATTCAGACCTGTGGCTCCTTGCCCCATCTCACTCCTCACAACACTTGGCAATTTCCATCCTTCAGCACCTATTGGGCCCAAGTTTCCACAAGAAAAAAAACGGGCGCCCCTCCGAGCTGGGCGCCCGTTTTTCGCGCCTAAAACGGCACCTAAAAAAATCCTCGGAATTCTCCACCTACTTACAGGTCCTGTGGCACTCGGCGCAGCCAACACGAGCTGTGGGGGGGCGGAGCCGTCAGCGCCGGGACCTCTGCACATGCGTGCTACAGTCGGCACGCAAGTGCAGTA